>NW_012152319.1:404589-418284 GCF_000956105.1 Propithecus coquereli
GGCTGAAGAAGCAGTGAGGAAGTGGCCAGAGAAGGCTTCCCAGAGGAGGTGACCCAACGCTGGCTCTGACACAGTCTCGAGGGTGAGTAGGAGCTAAGCAGGTTCAGGGCCAGAGGAAGGGGCCAGGAGGGGCGTGAACATCCCAGAGGAGGCAGCAGGCAATGCACGGGTCTGGACAAGGGGTGTTAGGTTCAGCACAGGACGGGGACAGGGGTGGTCAGGGGAAGGGTGAGAGGTGAGCAGAAAGTCCAGGGAGTGTGGACAGTGGACAGTGGCCATACCCCAAAGGCCTCGAAGAGGGCTTGAGACTCTCACGGAAGCCAGTTGCGCACTCGGCTCCCTACCTGGGAGCCTGTCCAGGGATGTTAATGTCCACGCGTCCCGGGCCCCAGCACGTGCCAGGCCTTTGGTCTCATTCTGCTCACGCAGGAGGAAGGCATGCTCTCGCTGTTCCACGGCAAGGGAGGCAGGATCACACGGGACCCGGCCGGCTTCACACGGACCAGTGGCAGGGCCGGGAGACAACCCAGGCCTGTCAGGGTCCTGAGCTCTCTCTCACCACCCCACAGAGCCCACCCCGCACGGCACCCAGCGATCACTCGGTGTTACGAGCTGAACTCTGCCTCCCCCCACTATTCGTCTGTTTAAGTCCTAGCCCCCAGGACCTCAGAATGTGCCTGTATTTGGAGATAGGGCCTTTCCAGAGGTAATCGAGGTCAAATGGTAGAATTAGGGTGGGCCCTAATCCTTTAGGACCTGTGTTCTTGTAAGAAGAGGAGAGTAGGACCCAGACACACGAGAAGGACAACCGTGAGAGGACGCAGGGAGAAGACGGCCGTCTGCAAGCCAAGAAGCGAGGCCTCAGATGGAACCAACCCTGCCGTGTCACCTTGATCTTGGACTTCCAACCTCCAGAACACGTATTTGCATTGTTTAAGCGTCCAGTCCTGAGCACACCCGTGCAGCTGGAGGGGTGAGGGAGGGGTGTCCCTGGGCGTGGTGACCAACCGGGGCTGGAACCAGGGAAGCGAGGAGAGGGAGAGCACACCATTCCGGCACACTCGAGAAACTCAGCTGGCCTGGGACCCTCTACGGGTCAGGCGAGTTCAAATAAAATGACCATCATTTGTTTCTATGTTAAAACGCAGTGCCTGGGGCATATTCAGGGCAACTTGAACCTACGCTCCCGGGCGGCAGTCCTCAAACACAGCCCAAATAAGCTCTATATTGTTTTTAAAAAAAGGCATAGTCCCTGAGCTTTGGAGACGGAAGCCTCTGTGCCACAGGAGGAAGGCAAGGCTGAGACCCTAACGCTGGGGAGGGGTGTGATATTTGGGCTCTTCTAACGGTGGTTAACGGAGCTGGAAAAGTGAGTGTCAAAAACACTAAAGGATCGGCGCTTCTGCGGTGAAAACAAAAACAAAACAAAACCATGACATGACAGAAGCAAATGCGATTTTGTCCCCATCTTGACATGATGAGGGAACCCTAACCGAGCTCTGGGAAAACTGCCCCCTCGTGCTGGGGCAGCAGTGGAGCCTGGGGCAGTCCTTCCTGGGACAGGGCTTCTGTTTGTTTCGGGACAGATCTGCGTTTCTTCTGTCTCACTCTACCTACTGCTTAGGAATGGGGTTCTGGAAATTAACTGCAGTCGAGGTTGCAGGTCAGGGAAGTGGGGTCACGATGGGCATTGTAAAGAAAAAGTAAAAATAAAAATCTCACGACCCTCCAAAATTCATTATGCCGAAAGGGAGAACTGAGCCTGAGGACCGAGTCACGCAAGCACTGCCATCCTCTCCCCAGTGGGGTACGAGGTCCTCTGTTAAGAGAGAAAGGGGCTTAGGAAATGGCTACACAGGATTTTCTTCTTGGACTGAGTATGGGAGGGAGGAAGCAAGCTTGGCTGGCAGGGGGCCTCGCTGTTCAGACAAACAGCCCCAGGGAAATGCTTCCATTCAGACGTTAAGAGGGCCAGACTCTCTGCAAACCTGTTGGGGATCAAACAGGCAGGGCCTGGTTACATTTAACAGAGATTCTCTACAAACGCAAATCTCTCCCCCAGCCTCCCACCCAGACAGCCTTGCAGATATTCCTGTTTGCCCAAAGCCCTCTCAAAATATGACAAAGAAATGAATTTGGGTTAAAATATTTCTTATTTCCTTCAACCCTAAAAAAAACCCTCAAGATATACAGCCCCTACGAAATGAGAGCATGTCCATTATAACCTTAGGATTGTAGCCTAAATAAACTCTTAAATGTCAATTACAAGTTTTTCTCCACAGATGCAAATCCAGGAAGAGATATGATCACTCTTCTACCCACCCTGAGAAGATTCCCAACATTGACTACTTCCTCTACTCCCTTTTTGAATGTTCATCTTATGTAGATTTACTGGGCACCAAATAAAATGCCATCAGTTGCCACAAAGCTCACCTCCTCCATCCCTCCCTTTTTCCTGTGCACCCCCTTTTTTCCTTTAAATGCAAAATCCTCAACCTCTTCTAAGGAGAGCCCCGTCCACAGCAGATACTTTGTGGGCTGTGCCTTTCCTGAATGCATTCTTAAAATCTTGGCTTAATAAATCTCAATAGAATGTGACTCTCTTGGTTTCTGGTCACTTATTTAAGTTAACAGCATCTATCTTTTTTTTCCTAGGTTTGAAGTATTCCCCACTTAAGAGCCTCATTTGGAGGCCCTGCTTTCTTCCCAATGTGGAAATGAACATCTCACTTCTCCCCCACCAGCCTCCCTTGAAGTTGGGGTGCTAGCCGGGGACCAAGGCCAGCCCACTGGATGTGGCCACCCGAGATCTTTGTCATGGAAACTGGTGGTAGGAAGGGACAGGGCTGGTGATCAGGCTGGTTGGTCATCAGAAGCAGTGGCAGCAGCAAGGACATGGTCTTCCCAGTGTCAGCACTGGCAGCAGAGCAAGCTGTGGCATAGCAGCGTGGAGTGGTGGTAGCATGGTGGCATGGTGGCCGTGCCATCACCTGCCTGGCTTTGTGGCCCAGGCTTACTGCAGAAGTCTTTTTCTTTAAGCCCAACTTCCAGGCTTAGTCTGTAGTATGATTTTATGAGCTGACAAATACAATTTCAATAAATTCTTCCTACATCCATCAGCAGAGTGGGTATCCATTGCTTGCAACTGAGAGTCCCAATTGATACAGGGATTGTTACAGAATTAAAGGAGGAATGCACGCCCCCTAAAGATGGTGGACACTGAAAACAGGGGTCCCAGTTTCATTGCCTCTGGATGGAATAGCTGGACATGACTTTGGTTGCCTCTGGTAGAGGGAAAGTTAATATTAATAACTTGGAAGTTGTATGTGAGACAGTTGTGTTGAGTTAAGCCAGAGTATGTTCGTACATATGGCAGAAAGGGTGTCTGTATATCAGGCGGCCAAGGGGTGGAATGTAGTGGGCACCTTTGGGGAATTGTGCCCAACCCATGATTTCCTCTTCTTTGAGAACCGCACCCTTCTCACTGACCACAGCGTTTGTCCCTGGAAGAAGTATTTATATTACATGGCCCTCTGTGGATCCTGCCCCACCCCCCAGACCAGCTAAATGGGATTCATGTACTCCGTGGGATCCTTGACCACAGCGGTTTTCAAACCCGGCTGCTGTTATTCTAATGTGCTCTAGGGAGCTTTAGAAAGTCCTGATACCCAGGCTGCAGCCCAACCAATTAGGCCAGAATCTCCAGGGTTGGGTGTGGGGTATCGCTAGGTGATGCTAGGGTGCAGCCAAGTTTGAGACCCATGCGGTATACAGTCCTTCCATCAGCCCCCCTTTCTGCTTAAAATAACTTTGTGTTCATTGCAACCAAAAGAGATCTGACTGCAAGTGTCTCTTCAACAGTGATTCTACCAATGGCAAAAGTGTCTCTCCGGTTATTCAAATCTTCTTTTATATGTGTGTATTAAAACTTCCTGGTTTTTAAAGTACAGGTCTTGCACTTTTTCTTTATTGATTTTATTTATTTCTATTGTCTATATTTAAGGTGTACAACATATGTTTTCATACATTCATACTTACATGCAGTGAGGGGCTACTACACTCGAGCAAGCGAACATACCCGTCATCTCACACGGTCACCGTTCCTGTGTGTGTGGCAAGAGCACCTGAAGTCCATTCCTTAGCAAAAACCCCAAACATAGTACAGTATTACCAGCTGTAGTGGTCGTGGACAGACCTCATGCCTCCATCTCTAGCCTCACCCTACGTATGTGCAACTCCGTGTCCTTTGACCTGCGCCCGCATCTCCTCCTCTACCCCCACCCGCATAACCACCATCCTATCCTCTGTTTCTATGCAGTAGACTTTCGTTTTTAGATCCCACATATAAACGAGACCATACAGTATTTTCCTCTGTGTCTGGATTATTGCGCTTAGCATGATGTCCTCGAGGTTTACCTCTTTAGTTTGAAGCACTTTATATTTTTACTGCCATTCTGAGTGGAATATTTTTTTCTATCATGTTTTCTAATTTGCTATGGCTGATATAAAGGAAAATTATAAGATTTGCATATTATTATGTACAACTACATGTACATTGTGTTCAACTATACTTATTGCCATGAGATACATAATAGAAACAGAATTGTAAATAGAAACAATTAATATGTAATATAAAGGAATAGTTAAGTAAATGCATCTCCACTATGGAATATCATGTAACTCTTTAAATCTCTAAATATGAAGACTGTGCTAACCAAGGGACTTGTTCTTAAACAAAATAAAAATCAAAGTGAACGCTTACGTGCACATATAGAAGTAATATTCACTAGGTGTTGGGCGGGTGGGGGGAGGAGGGGACGGGTACATTCGCACCTAATGGGTGAGACGCGCACTGTCCGGGGATGAGCTCTGACTCGGGCGGTGCACACGCAATATATGTAACCTAAACTTCTGTAGCCCCATAATATTCTGAAATTAAAAAAAAAAATTGCAACTATAATTCAACCCAAAAGAAAACTTTAACAACGAGATCACTATGGTCACAGGAAATAATAAAACATTAATTTTAATTTAAAAAAATAAAAATTAAAGTAGAACTTAAAATTATACATATACTGGGATTTGTTAAAATATATATAAATACGGACAGAATATTGGAGGAAAAAGGCAGTTTTATTAGGGTATTTGTATATCTTTCACACTGAATATTTTTTATGTTGTACATGTATTATTTTTTCATTAAAGAAAAAAAACTTGAAGTAGACCACACCAGTGGTTTTGCAGAACTTATTTTCCCTTCAGGTCAGAAGTTCTACCCCTGCCCTAGGAAAATGAACCTTTTCCTTTGTTTCTTTGTTTTTGATTTTTTAAAATGTATAATATACTTTTAGCCATAACCACATAGCAGAAAGTTGGGAAGATGGAAACAAAAATTACCCTCAACCCCAGCCTACTGACACAACTAGAATTGTGGCGTATTCATTTCCATTATTTTATTAATATATGCGTAGTTTACATAGTTCATCTCAGAGTACAGTTAACATTCTATCACGAACGTACCTTACGTGCTGCAAAGCCTTCCTGGCCACTCCTCAGTGGGCAGTAAAATGCCATCAAGCTGGGGGAACAGCAGCAGCACACTCCCCCATCGGATATTCGGGTCGATTCCAGTTTCTCTGCTATTGTAAGAAATACTGCAAAGACTGTTTATTTGTTCATAAACCTTTCCATATTTGGGATTATTTCTTTAGGACAAATTCCCAGAAGTCAGACGAATAGGTCAAAGCGCACATGCTGCTCTAATGAGCATCTCTTTCTAAGTTGGCCCAGCCACCTGCTGTTCACTGGAAGGACAAATGGTTCTAATTAATAGTCCAAAGTTTCTTCATGGGTTCCAGCTGCAGGTACGGGGCAGCCCGGCAGCCTGTACAACCAGAGCAAACTCACTAAGCTAAATTGTTGGTGCAAGGAGTCTCTGTTATGGTGTTTTTTAAAGTAACCCAACAATCTTTTGTATTGACTTGTGTCTTAGGAAAATCTATAATAGCTGTGAGCCTTTGAAAGTGCCTGCTTTGCTTAGCAAGGACAGGCCCAAAAGGCCTTCCCAGGACCCTGGCTTTGGGGACCCCCATCATCTCACCTCACAACGGGCAGCTCAGAGTTTATGAAGTGCTTCTGTCTCTCTTTGCCTCAAGTGGTCCCCATTCTACAGATGAGAAAACTGAGGCTCAAAAGGGTGAAGGGACTTGTGTGAGATCACGGTTATTATGCAAAACCAATACTCCGGCCAGCCCTCCAACTCCAGGTCCACTTCAGAATCCGTCCGCATTGGGCTGGTTCATTCACCCAACCAACACTGAACTCCAACCTGGCCAGGTCCTGCGCTGGGCCCCGGAGACCTGGAGATGTCAGGCCCAGTCCCCTCGAGAAGCTCACAGTCTGGGGAGACAGGCTTCTGCGCCAGCCATTTCAGCACCAGGGAGAACTGGGGGAGCCCTGGGAACAGGCGGCTGCAAGGAGCAGGGAGGGCCCGGAGCCCAGCGGAAGTTCGCCGGGTCGGGGCTGACGACCCAAGAGGAGAGGGCGCGGTGCGTGCAGGCAGCTGGGCTGTGGTCCTGGCTCTGAGGAGACCCAGCTCCCAGGGTCTTGGTAGAGAGGAGCATATGAAACAAACGCTGAGGGAAAAGGGTCAGGGCTCCCTTGTATGCATAGAGCGCCAGGGACAACGTTGGAGGCCACGTCCACTGTCTCGTGGCTGGCAGTGTGACCCCGGGTCAAGAGTGAGCTTTGTCCTCACAGACCTGCATTCGAGTGCGGCTGCCACCTCTCACCAGCCAGATGGCCTTAGGGAAGCCGCTCACCTGCTCTGAGCTGCAGTGGTTTTCTTGTAAAAAAGGATGACGTCACTCGCATAACTCATGCTGGGAGGATTAAACTAGATAACGTCTGTGAAGCTTCTAGCACTGTGCTTGGTGCTTGGAACCTGTTTGGCACGTGTTAGCTCTGATGGAGGAGGAGGAGGAGGAGGAGGAGGAGGACAAAGATGAGGTAGGGGAGCTGATCTTGGAAAACTTCATGGAGACTCTGCGAACTGAGCTGGGAAGAGCACGATGAGTCGCGCAGGCAGCGGTGGAAGGGGAGAGCACCCGAGGCAGGACGGACAGAGAGGTTTGCGGGGAGACCTTGGCCTCCTCGGGTGGGCCAGGGGTTCCATGATGGCTCTCGGCTACGTGCCGATATGTCTCTATGGAGCCACGTGCTGGCACAGCGTCATCTCACTGGGGCCTGGGAGTCGGTGCCATTCCACAGAGGGAGGCGCGGGGGGTTCCGTGTCTCCTCAGCGTCACCCAGTGCGTCCGTGCCCCCACACCCAGCACGCTCTGCCCGTGGCGCTGTGGTGGCTTCCTCCTGATGTCACAAACCTTGTCTGCTGGGCCTGGCTTCTGTGTGGCCTTGTTCCTGGCCCCCCTGCCGGCTGCCTGGCTCTGCTCTTTGTCTCCTGCTTGGCCTGTGGTCGGTGCGGCCGGGAGAAGCCCTGGAGGCACCACACACTTTACAGCAAGACGCTGCGCCAAGCCCCTGGCTGCCCCGGAAGGCTGGGATGCTTGTGGCTGTGGTCTTTGCTGTCCCCACGCCTGCCCCTCCCTTCCACAGTGCCTGGGACAGTCAGGCAAGAGCAAAAGGGTCAGCTGCATCGCTGCTGACTGCCAGGGTCTGCAGAGCCACGCCCAGGCCTCAGCCTGCCACGCAAGGCCCCTGGGACAGTGCCCTGCTTTCTTGAGTCTCATCTTGGGCCTCCCTCTCTGCCTGCCCAGGGGATGGCTCGTTCATCCGCTCGCCCACTCACTCACCAAGGGAGTTGTTGAGCTCTGCTATGCTCCAGGCTCCACTCTAGGTGCAGAAGTGAACCAAACAGACGGCAATTCTGCCTCCGTAAAGCTGACGCTGCAGAGGACGGAGTTTCCACTCAAGACAGGAAATGTCCTTTCTCACCGCCCTCCCCTTGCCTGCGGCCGCCATTCCCATCCCGGCAGGCCCTTGCACTGCCAGCAAACCCGTTCTCGCAACTCTCTCGGGAGCAGTGCAGTGTTGCGAGTGGGATATCTCAGCATCGCAACCGCCCCCCGCCACACACAGAAGCTCTGCGACCTGAGAGGCACCTTGACGTGGGGTAGTGGATCTCGCCACGGAATGGGGCTCCCACGTCATCTCTGGCCTTCGCTTCCTTCTTACTGCAGTGTTTACTCTGAAACGGGAAAAAGTCGGCCTGTGTCTTGGATTTCACAATTTGCAAGGCTGAGTTCATTTACGACCACATTTTATGTGCTCTCATGTTTCAGACCACCAAATGCCTTAACTCCCTCCGGGATGTCGGGGTTTGACGGTGTGATGTGCACCAGCGCACACACGGGGGGCGCAGGCTGGGTGGTCTGTGGGGGCATGTGGGGTGTGTGCTTCCTCTCCTCTTGGCCCTCCTCTGGGTCCCCACATGTGCTTCCCCCCTAGGTCTCGGCATGCGCCAGCCCATTCTGGCATTGCCAGTGTCAACAGAAAAAAAACAAACTCGGTCTTCAACGGTTTGTTCCTCTCTCTCACCGCTGCCTGGGACTGCCATTGTGCCTCTCAGGGTCCCCAGCTCAGGGCTCACCCAGAGAGAGCACACATTTGTCCTGCATTCACCCATATTTAGTGTCCCACGGAAGTGTGGAAGGGCCTGACTTGTGAACGTGCCTAATCAGATCATCCCAGAACCTCCCAGGCTGTGCGTCGGTCCCTCCACCACTGGCCCTGAGCCTCTGCAGCTGCCACGTGCTCGTGCCGCTCAGCTGGACTCCAAGGCTCAAATGCAGACGTGGCCAAGATCTGGCAAGCCACCCATAGCCTGGCCCTGAGGCCTGCAACAGCCCTGAGAGGCAAGTGTGTCATGCCCACTTTACAGATGGACAAACTGAGGCTCAGAAAGGCCAGTGGCTTTCCAGTTGCTATGCGGCCAGTGCAAGGCTGAGCCCACTGCTCTCCTCGCCCCAGTACTTCTGGCTCCAAGTCCTGGGCTCGATCCACCAAAGCATCAGAGAACAGACAGGAGACCCGAATGGATCAATGTGGTTGATTCCCCTCAACCGTAACCTCGGCAAAAGTCTTGATGAGGAGGAAGACGGGCCAGAGGAGGTGTGAAGATTGTTCAGAACAGCAGGGAATCACCCGGGCTGACTCAGAGCAGGTAGTGGCAGGGCAGTGGCTCACGTACAAGAACCCAGGACTCAATCTTCAAGCAGACCTCAGGTAGAACCACAGAACTAAGCCTGGATTTCCAAAATGATATTTTGGAAAATTCCATAAACCACATTTTAATCATATTAAAGGAAACTGAAAGCACAGAAAGAAACTGGCCCACACTCCCACCATCCCAACCCAGCAGGCTTCACCTTTCCATGCTCCTCTCTAGTTCTCCTCCACTCGCACTGCGGGTCTCTGCAGTTGAAGTCACAGAGCAGACGGATTGTGCATTTTGTGTTTTCACTGAAGCATGATTTTTTTTTAAAGCAAATATGTGGATAAGCTACTAGGAGACATTCTTTTTCTGCTTTTTAAATTAGAGTAAGTAAGTGGGAAACAGGAAAATGTTCCCACTGCAACAATTAGAAGAAAGCTGGACACATTGCAAAAATCATACTCTGAAAGGCATGAAAGAACTGTGGAAGCAACGGGGCTTAGAGTAGATTGAATTCTAGTGCTGGGAGCCCCTGAGGGGAGCTGACCATCTCCAGCCGTTGTTTTTCTCTGAGGGCTGAGGATTGGGCTTCTCCTGGCAGAGAGGAAGAGGAACCGGCAGGTATTCGAGTGGTCGCGTGGGAGGGCGAGCCGGGGAAACCCGCGGGTGCTCGGATCACAGCCGTTGTCCCTGGCGGTACGTTTGCTGAGTTCCGGGCTGTGCAGGGGCCTGGGGGCCTGGGAGGAAATCTTCTAGAGGGCGGAATTGGGTGTAGGGAACAAAAGACCAGCCTGGAAGGAGACCTGCCTCAAACACTCTGCCAGTGGCCCCTTCCCAGACATTTGTCAGACTCTATAGCTACTTGGGCAGAGGTGGGAGAGCCAGGCTGGAACCTCTGAAGGGCAGAGCTGCTGCTGTCTTGTCGACTTTCAGGACTGAGGAGACGAAGTCCCACCAGGTGCTCAATAAAAGCCTCCGAAGGCATGATCTGGAAACAGGGGCACCCCCGAGAGAGGTTGAGCGTGACTAAAGCTGCAATCCAGCCCCTTTCCTGCTCAAGTTCTGACTGGATTGAGGTGACAAACTCCGCATACTATTTATCCATTAGGGATACTTTTGTATTTAGCTTTTTTTCACTCAAGCATGAATATTTTTAGGAGGTGAGGAGGAACCGACCCTGGAGAGAATGACATCACCTAGAGCCTCCTGGCTTTTCATGCACAATATCCAACATTCCATTAAAATTACTAGACACGAAAAGAGCCAAGAAAATATGACAAATAACGAAAAGACTGGCAAAAGATGCAGAACCAGAGCTGATGCAGATATTGAAGTTAGTGGAAAAGAACTTTAAAAATAGTTAATATGTCAAATAGAGGAACATGTAGACAAAATAATGAAAGGTAGATTTTCAATGGGAAATTGGAACCTTTGGTGAAAAAGAACCAAATTAACATTCTAGAACTAAAAAATTAAGACCTTCATGGAAGGGTTTAACTACATGTTAGACATAGCAGAACACAGGAAAAGTGAACTCAAGGACAAGTTAACGGAAAATACATAAATCGAAGCATAGAAAAAAGAATGGAAAAAACAGAGGATAAAAAGACCTGTGGGACATAGTCGAAAGGTCTAACATTCATGTAATTGTAGCCCCCAAAAAAGAAGAGAGAGACAGAAAGGGACAGGAGCAACGCTCAGATTATGGCCAAGAATGTCCACAAAATAATAAAAGATGCCAACCCACAGATTCAAAAAGCTCAGCTCAGCCTGAACAGGGTAAACACGAAGAGAACCTGCACGCACGGTCAAACTGCTGAAAAACAAACAGAGAAACAGCAGCTGGGGACGGGGGTGGGGATGGGGGAGAGGAAGACACATAGTCTTCAAAAGAACATCTGCGAATTGCAGTGGGCAGAGGAAGGGACAGTGGGGAGTGCAAGAGCGTCCTTTGCGGGTCGCAGAAACACGAGGGGCACCACACGTGGCTCCCTCCCAAAGAGCTGACGACTAGGAAGGGCACAGAAGATGCAACACCGTGTGACTGGTCTATGCACAGGGGACAAGGAAAGCCCAGAGGAGACGGATCATCCAGACCAGGCCTCAAGGTAGTCTTCACAGAGAGGGAATGTCTGACCAGAGTCCTGAAGAACAGGCAAAATCCACCCAGGGAAGAGAGAAGGATGTTCCAGACGAAGCCCCTGGTGGGGGCTCCTCTCCGCACCAAGCCCACCGCACAGCCCTCACCCCGCAGCGATGGGGGCCCCGCTGTTCTGAGGGAAGAGCCGGAGCAGGGCGCAGGGCACAGGCCCTGCCCAGGAACTCAGCAGCGGCGAAGCTCTCTCCCTCCCCTGGCAGAAGCCGCTCCCTCCAGGCCAAGCAGCTTCTTGGATTTCAAGGCAGCGTCTTCTCGGAGTTTCAAAAGTCCATTTTGGAAAGACAGCGCAGCACCCTTTGCCCGGATGCCTGGCTCTTACTTCTGGGGACCCATTCACATAACACACCTCTTAGGGGCAAATGTTTCCAAATGATCCATTTAGCTGATATCAATTAAGTGCCTCACAGTGTTGGGCACGGAGCTTGGGGCTGAAAATTAAGAACAAATGAGTCCCAGGCCTGCCCTTGGGGAAGGAAGATTGTTAACGAGAAACATTTGAGGACCGACCCTCGGGTAAATTGCTTTTGAGCCAATGTGCTGTAATGCTGTTTCTTTTTCTTCCCCTAATAGGGTCAGCTTTAGAAGCATGTTTGGCAAGCACTTTTAACAACCTGCCCTGCATCTCAGCACGTGCTCATTATTGGCATAAAAGAACACTGGACTCGAGGCTGTCCAAAATGTATGAAAACATTTGGAGGTATATATAATCTCATAATTGCATGCCTAATCTCAAATGCCAGTTCTCCAGGTGTAAGTTTTGGCAAGTTAGAGTCACAATGGGGACTTAGGCCAAACAAACAAAAAACAAGCCCAAACTAAAAGAGAAAAGAAATGTACATAAATTACAGGCTATCATTATCTAGCCAAGACTGAACCCTGAAATCAAAACTGAGACATTCCCCAGAGAACGCGTGCACTTTTTATGGCAGGCTTGAGAAGTGCCTCATCTCCTTTTGCACATGAAAATCATTTTAATAAAGCTTCCCTACACACTCACTTTCTAGAAAGAGAGCATTTGTTGGCGATTGTGAGGTCTTATGACTTCATTCCGATGCCAGGGAAAATTCAAAATATATTTTTTAAGCTTTAATGGAAAGTGAAACAGACCATAAAGATATGAGGCCTACTTTAGAGAGTCAAGTAAAAATTTGTTCGTAGTTATGCAGAATTCATAATATTTCAGAACGGATCCGAAAAGAATTGTTTTTTAAACACTGAAGTCACCACCATGACGTACACTGTGGAGCTGGGCTTCCCGGATGCCTCTGAGCTGCAGCGATAGAACAACATTTCACCTGCCCTTTGAAAACGCCACACGGCCGCAGTTCATAGGTCAAGTGTGTCTGGAGAATGCCAGTTCCCCACGAGCGATTTTTCCCCAATATCAAAGCATGTCCCTTCCAGTGACGAGCCTTAGTTTTTTCATTTTGACGATTTCAAATGAAAAGATTTCCAAAATATAGAAATGTCCTCGCCTTTAGAAACAGAGCATGAGATCATTTCATTTCATTTTGCTTTTCTTTGATGGTTTCTGGTCATTATGTTGATGGTATGCAGTTGTTTGGGTCTTCGAGGGAAGGATTGTTTTTGTTTGTCCCTCAGCCCCCAGCACATGGCCCAGCCCAGGAATGATATGCAGAAAAGGTTTGTTGATTGACCTTTTTGTATGAGTGAAACTCAGAGGGTAAAGAGACGGGAGAAGGGCTCCAGCAGTCTAGGACGCAGACTGCAAGTGCTTTATTTCTCTCTTTGTCACATCCTCGCAATGACTCTGCACCCCAAACACTGGGGGCTATGCGTGAGGGCATTAAGACAACCCCGAGAGAGAAATCCAACCTGTGCACACTTCTGGCCTGCTAGCTAGGAAGTGCTGCCCGAATCCTCTGAGCTGCCAGAAAGAATCCCAGCTGGGTCTGGGCCAGCAAGAACAGCAGTACCAGGCGTTTCCCACCTGCCTGTACCTTTCGGTAACTTTTCCGGGCAATGGCTGCAGGATGCCATAATTCGCCCATTTTAAACATGCTAATGCTTTATTGGGAGCACGCAACCCCAGGGCAGTAAGAGGGAGAGAGAAGAGAAGAGACACAGGGGTGGAGCACGAATCAATGCAAGGAGAGTGCAAACAGAGCCACACATAAAGATGTTTAGTTTCTAAAAACGGTAGGATTCGTAAAGCATCCTCTATCATCTTCTCCCTGACTTAACCAAATATTAGGATTTAGGAATTAGGATTTTTATAGAGGTTGCAAACCAAAGGTCTGCAGGCAGGATTCACAAATAAGTTTTTAAAAGCTTGAAGTTGAATGCTTTGCTCTGTAGCCACAAGCCTCACCACTCCCTATTGTCAGACTCAGCTGTTTCACCT
>NW_012152319.1:419749-455721 GCF_000956105.1 Propithecus coquereli
ATCATTTTGTATTAATTTTTCATAAGGTGGGGAGCTTAGGTTGATGTATATATCTTTTTTTGCCAATGAATGTCCAATTGCTCCAGCACCATTTGTAGAAAAAGTTGTCTTTCCTCCATTGATTTTCTTTTGCACCTTTGTAAAAAATCAGCTGGGAGCCAGGTACACACCTGTAGTCCCAGCTACTCAGGAGGCTGAGGCAGGGGATCCCTTGAGCCCAGGAATTCAAGTTCAGTCTGGGCAACATAGCATAAACGCCATCTCTTAAAAAAAAAAAAATCAGTTGGGCACATTTGTGTAGATCTACTTCTAGGTTCTCTGTTCCATCCCATTTATCTGTGTCTATTCCCCTGCCTGTATCACGCAGTCTCGATTACTGTAGGTATATAATAAGTCTTCCAGTTGAAGACTTCCCACTATATTCTTCCTTCTCAAAATTGTTTTAGCTATTCTAGTTCCTTTGCCTTCTCATATAAATTTTAGAATAGTCTTGCCTGTATTTATTAATATATATTGTCCATATCTTCCTGGGGTTTTGAGATGAATTGCATTAAATATGTATAGCAGTTTGGAGAGAATTGACATTGCTACTGTATCGTGTTTTCCAATTCATGAACGAGGTATGTCTCTCCGTTTACTTATACTTCCTTTAATTTCTTTCATTAGTATTGGATAGTTTTCAGTGTACAATTCCTGTACATGTTAGATTTATGCCCAAGTATTTCATTTTTTTGAGTAATTATAAATGATAATTGTATTTTTAATTTTGGTGTCCACATGTTCATTGCTGGCATATAGGAAGAAAATAGATTTCTGTATGTTTATCTTGCATTCTGCGATCTTGCTGAATTCACTTATTAGCTCTAGGAGTTTTTGTTGTTTCCTTGGGATTTTCTACACAGAAAATTATATGATTTGCAAGTAGGGACAGTTTTATTTCTTCTCTTTTAATCCGTACAATGTTTTCTTTTTATTTTTTTAGTAAGATGTGCCAAGGAAAGAAAATATGTATGCCTTTTATTTCCTCATCTTACCTTATTGCACTGGCTAGAACTTCTAGGACTATGTTAAATAAGTATGGTGAGAGTGGAAATCCTTGCCTTGTTTCTGATTTTAGGGGAAAAGCATTCAATCTTTCATCACTAAGTATAAGGTTAGTTGTAGGTGTTTTGTAGATGCTTTTTATCAAGTCAAGGAATTGGTTCTCTATTCCTATTTTCTGAGAGTTTTTATCATGCATGATGTTGAATTTTGTCCTACGATTTTTCTGCATCAATTGATATGATCATATGATTTTTTTTAGCTCATTAATATGACAAATTGATTTTCGAGTATTGAACCAGCTTTTTATGCCTGGAATAAACTCCATGTGTTTATTTATGATGGAGTTTTTAAATACATATTTATACATTGCTAATTTTTTATACATTGCTAAAGTCTAATTAGTAGTATTTTGTTAAGGATTTTTTACTCTATATTTATGAGGGATATCAGTTTGTAGTTTTGTTTATTTTGTTTGTTTGTTTGTTTGTTGTACTGACTTTCCTTGGCTTTGGCATCAGGTTAACACTGTGTTCATAAAATAAATTGGAAAGTATTTCTTCTATTTTCTGGAAAATATCATGTAGAATTAATTCTTTAAACATTTGGTAGAATTTTCCAGCAAAACCACTTGGGCTGGAGGTTTCTTTTTTGGAAGTTTTCAAATTATGAATTCAATTTCATTAATAGTTAAAGGGCTGTAGAAATGATCTGTTTCATACTGGGTGAGTTGTGATAGTATGAGTTTTTTGAGAAATTAGTCTATCTCTTCTAATGTGTTAAATTTGTGTGTATAGAGTTGCTCAGAGTGTTCCCTTACTGTCCTCTAGATTTCTGCAGCATCTGTAGTGATATTCCCTGTTTCATTCCAAATATTGGTAATTTGTACTTTCTCTTTTTTTCTATGTCAGTATTGCTAGAGGTTTGTCAATTTTATCCCTTCTAAGAACCAGCTCTTTGTTTCATGGGTTTTCATTTCATTGGTTCTGCTCTTTATAATTTCCTTACTTCTGCTTGCTTGGGATTTATTTTGGTCTTTCTAAATCTTGAGGTGAAATCTTTGCTTATTGATTTGAGGCTTTTTCTTTTTTCCAATGTGCACATTGATTGCTATAAATTTCCCTCACAGAACTGCTTTAGCTGTGCCTCACAAATTTTGATCTGTTATATCTTCATTTTTACTCAGTTTAATGTATTTTTCTTACTTCCCTTTAGACTTTCTTTTTGACCTGTGCATTATTTAGAAGTGTGTTGTTTAGTTTCTAAGTATTTGGAGATTTTCCTGTTATCTTTTTGTTATTAATTTCTTATTGGATTCCATTGTGATTAGAGAATATACTCTCTATGATTTCAATTCTTTCAAATTTGTTGAGATTTGTTTTGTGGCCCAGGATGTGGTCTATGTTGATATATGTTCCCTGGCACTTGAAAAGAATGTGTGTTCTTCTGTTGTTAGGTGGAATGTTCTATAAATGTTTTTGAGACACTGTTCGTTGATGGTGTTGTTGAGTTCTTCCATATTCTTGTTGATATTCTGTCTAGTTCTATAAATTATTGAGAGAGGGGTATTAAAGTCTCCAAATACAATTATAGCTTCATCTATTTCTCATTTCAGTTCTATCAGTTTTTGCTTCTCATACTTTGTAGCTCTGTTCTCTGATGCATACACATTTAGGATTGCTATGTCTTCTTGGTGGATTGGCTCTTTTGCCATTATATAATGTCCTCTCTGTCCTGGTGATTTTCTTTGCTCTGAATTTCACTTTATCTGGTATTAACATAGCTGCCAGCTTTCCTTTGAGTAATATTTGCATGATTTATGTTTTTCCGTGCTTTTGCTTTAACCTGCCTATATCACTGTGAGTTTCTTATAAATAGCATATAGTTTGGTCATTTTTTTTTTATCCACTCTGCCAATCTATGTCTTTTAATTGGTATATTTAGACCATTTTTAGTTAATGTAATTATTGGTGTTAGTGCTTAAGTCTGACATTTTTGTTTTTGTTCTGTATTTGTTCTGTTTTTTGTTTCTCTGTTTTCTTTTTCTTGTCATCTTGAACATTTTTTAGAATTTCATTTTCATTTATCTATAATGTTTTCAAATGTATCACTTTGCATAGCAATTTTAGTAGTTGCTCTAAGTGTTACATTCTATATACATAACTCATCACAGTCTATTGGTGTTGTCATTTACCAGTTAAAGTGTAGAAACCTTATCTCCCTTAAGGTTCTTTTACCTTCTCCCATTTATAACTGTCTTAAATATTTCCCTCGCGTATATTTAGAACCACATCAGACAGTGTTATAATTTTTATTTCAATTATCAGACATAATTTAGAAAACTTAAGAGAAGAAAAATCTATTGTATTTTCTCATAATTTTGCTTATCTTCCTGCTGTTCTAAAATTCCTTATTTTATCTTTTCCTTTCTGTTTAGAAAATTTCTTTTAGCCCATTCTTTTAGGATAGGTCTGCTGGCAATGAGTTCTTTTAGTTTTCATTCATCTGATAATGTACTGGTTTTTCCTTCATTTCTAAAGAATATTTTCTTTGAGTATAGGATCCTGAATTTTTTCTTTCCATCTTGTAAACATTGTGACACTTTCTTCTGACTTCTATAGTTTTGCTAAGAAATCTGCTGTAAGTCAAATTGTTTCTTCTATAGGTAAGGTGTCATTTCTCTCACTGCTTTCAATATTTTTTTGTGTCTCTTGCCAAATTTGGGAAGTTTTCGGTTATTATTTCAGCTCTACCATCTTTCTCCTCTCGTTCTAGAATTCTGATGTGCAAATGTTAGATCCTTTGTTGTCTCACAGGTCCTTGAGGCTCTGTTCACTTTTTTCCAAGGCTATTCTCTCTCTCTTGTTCTTATTAGGTAATTTCCATTGTTCTGTCTTCCTGCCACAAGTTATTTCCTTTTTATATCTTCTATTTCTTTGTAGAGGCTTTCTTTTTTTAATTTGTTTTGAGAAGATTTATAATTGCTTGTTGACATATTTTTATCACAGCTGCTTTGAAGTCTTTGCCAGATGATCTAACATCTCTGTCATCTTGCAGTTGATATCTATTGTCTTTTTAAACTCAGTTTGAGATGTGTCTGCTTCTCGGCATGATGAGTGATTTTCAGTTGGAACCTGGATATTCTCATGTTACATATGAGATTCTGGATCTTATTTAAACCTCCTGTTTTAGCTGGCTTTCTCTGACACCACTCAGGCAGGGGAAGTGGGAGGCTCTGCCGTGTTACTGCCGGGTGGAAGTAGAAGTCCAAGTTTGCCACGGAGCCCTCCTTGAAGAGAAGAAAGCCATCCACCCATACAAGTCAGGGTGCGACCAAGGGGCAGGAGAGTCCAGGACTGCAGAGACAGGGGTGCTCCTTATTACTGCTGAGTGGGGGTGGGAGTTCCAGCTCCCCACTAAGCTTCCACTGGTTGGAAGGGATAGAAATGCCTTGTTGCTTCTCCCCATGTGGAGCCACAGGGTGAAGGGGAGGAGTGGCCTTTTTACCACCGGGCTGTAGTGACAGTCCTCCCTGTCTACTAGGCCTCCTCTGGTACCACCCCAGTGGGGAGGCGGAGAGGTGCCCTGTTACTGCCAAGTGAGAGTGGAAGTCCCGACTCCCCATGCGTCTCCACTGACGCCACGGGAGAGGGACCCCATCATCAGCGGGAGGATGAAGCCCTGGCTCCCTACGCGACCTTCTCCAATGCCAGTCCACGGAGGATGTCGAGGCACCTCATTACAGCCCGATGTGGGTGTGGGTGGGAGCACTTTTTTCTCTGTGGTGTTTAGCTAAAGTAGAGCAGTCACTGTCTGAGAGTTTTCTGTCTAGCCAGGCTGCCCACTTCCTAGTCCCTTGCTCAGGGAGAGCAGGCTTTTGCTGGAACCTTTTTTGTCTGTGCCTGTTAGTGTTTCCAGACGCCAGCTTCTCCAGCTCCAAGTCAACGATATATGGGGCAAAAGGAAAACCCAGGCAACCTACCGTCATGTTGTTCCTTGGGTCCCGAGGCCCCTAGCTGACTTGCTTGCAGCGTCTTCTTATATTTGTTTTATGAAATGTCCAGGGTTTTTAGTTGTACTTAGTGGGAGGAATAGGGAAAAGTATACATTCCCAGAAACAGAAGTTTCTCTGTGCTATTTTTTGCAACTGCCTGTGAATCTATAATTCTTTTAAAATACAAAGTTAAAAAGAATTTATTTCTAATATTAGTGTCTCACAAATTTGTTCAAGTATCAGAATATGAGAAAGATATTTATTCTAAGAGAAGAAAGCTATCATCGATTCAAATCAGCGCGTGACAAATGCCAAGGGGAGGGGCAGTCCCAGGACAGCAGTTCAGAGGCAGAGTGGGGGCCCCACCGTCAGGAGTGGGTTCGTGAAGGCAGGGGGACCACGAACGGCGCCAGCAGTGCTCAGGAGGCAGGGCTGGGCGGGCGGCTCGGGACGGACATGTGCAGAGGGGTCTCTGAGGATTACGAAGCACTTTTCAAATAAAAGGCATCATGACTGCTAGCCCCCTGGGGGTCCTCTAATGCCTGACTTTGATTCTGAGGCCCTCGCAAGCCCAGGAGGCACACAGCTGTGGAGTGTTAGAGTCTCAAGTGTCCATGGGGCCATCTGCCCGGCCCTCCTCTGCAGCCACACAGCGGGAGTGAGGCAGGATGGAAGCTGGACTGAAGGAGAGGCCCGAAGGGGGACCAGCTGTCCAGCTGGACTCTAGGCTGGAGGAGATGGAAGCATCTGGAAAATATCATTCACTTCAACCAATCAATGTTTAAAAGCCAAACAAAGCCACAGTGAGCAGAGGCTGGGTTGGGTTTCTTTCTTTTTCTTTTTTTTTTTACCTTCCAAGTAGAACAGCGTGTCTTGGAGTTTCATCTCGGCTCAGAATTATTTTCTGAGTAGGGCGTGAGCCTTTTATGATCAAAGGATACACTTATCCATCTTTAACCCCCAGAAAGTAGACTGATTTTATAATACAAAACCAGAAATTCACATCTGCTTAAGGAAAACTGGAAATAATATTTTCATATTTCAATTTTTATTCCATTTCTGAATCACGCCCCTGGCATGAGTGCTGGGGACTTGGATAAGCTACTCGCCATCTTGGGAAGACGTGAAATGGGACAAGCGCCAGAGAGAAAGAGGCCTGCCCCCCACGGAGGCCAATCAACATGGTGACCCCTTCCTCAGGTCCCTCCTGTGACTCCGCCTCCCCTGGGTCTCCTCCCCATGGCCCATAGCGCCCACCCAGCCTTGCCACGTTGGTTCCTGAATGATCGGTGCTGCCTCTCCCTCCACTCTCCACCCTGGCTCACCTCTTCTTCCCCTGTGGCTCCGGTCACCATGTCCTTGCTGCTGCACCCAGGTCACAGCCGCTGCAGAGCCAGACACACGCATCCAACGTCACCTCTTGGGCATCGCAGGGCTTGTCAGAATTCAGCCTGTTCCAAACTGCACGCCTGCTGTATGGGCCGAATCATGTGTTGACGTCCTAATCCCCAGGACCTCAGAGTGTGGCTGGACTTGGAGACAGGGTCTTTAATGGGGTCATTAAGGTAAAATGACGTCATTGGGGGGGCCCCAACCTAATATTACTGGTTTTCTTACAAGAAGATGAGATTAGGACACAGACACACACAGAGAGGGACGACCGTGTGAGGACACAGGGGAAGACAGCCATCTGTAAGCCAAGGAGCAGCCTCAGAAGAAACTAACCCTGCTGGCACCTTGATCTTGGACTTGGACATCCAGCCTCCAGAACTGTGAGGAAAAAAATCTCCGGGGTCTAAGCTGCCCGGTCTGTGGTGGTTTGTTATGGCAGCCCTAGGACACAGTACACATGCTTTCTACCCAGACCTGGCTGACCTCCTGTGTTTCCTGCCTCATCCATGGCCCTGTGAGGCAACTGGGCTTCCTGAGTAGCTCTTAAATCCATTCACTTCCTCCTATCCCTGCAGCCCTCCACCCCCACCCCCACGGCTGACCGACCACCCAAGCAGAACTGCTAAGTTCAGCACTTTCCAGGACCTGTAACCCCAGCACACACAGCCAGGCATGGCCACAGGGGGCCTGCACCTGGGTGCCACCCAGGCATTACTACATAACCCCTGGACCATGCCCCAAGATGGGGCGGTGCTGTAGGATGGAGAAAAGTGCCCCGGGAACTCGGGCACGGGACCTGGTCGACATGGAGGCTCACTCAGGGCCCTTTTGCAACCACGCAAGGCAATGATGCTGCAAGTTCAGAGTTAGGTATTTAGAGATGCAGGAGGTTAGGGTTAGGGTTTCTCTCAACTCGGACAGACCTCATCCCGGACTGACAGAATGCTGTCACTATTAACCTGAACTCATCTCCCTCGAGGAGCTGGGAGTCTGAGACCCTGGCTCACTGCACTTCCCCAGCTGGGTGTTTCCTGGGGCACTTTGCTGAGAACACGGCCTCTGGGTTCACTGAAGTGGATGGCACTGACTGCTATACTTACGTGTCTTGGGTGCTTTCTCTCCAGGCCTCCGCGACCACTGATGCTCAAGTAAACATTGACAGATGAAGAAGAGGCACTTGCCAGGCAGACCAGGTGGAAAAGGATGGGTGAGGGCATGGGGAGCAGACAGCCCATGCAAAGGCCCAGAGGCACAGCAGAGTGGGTGTGGGGCCCTGGAGGGGACGAGGCAGGAACCTGCCTGTGGGGCTTTGAAGGCCCCGTCCATCTGCTCTGATGTTACACTGAGGGATGCCTGGAGGGACTTAGAGAGTGACGTGGTCAGGTTTGTTTCATAGAAGAACCTTGGCCCACGGTTGCCGTTTTCTCAAATGACAACCTCATCTTCCTCATCTGTTAAATGGGGGTAATAACAGAACCTACCTCGTAGGATTGTTGTACAGATTAACCAAGCTGATACAACTAAAAGTGCTTGGAGCAGTGTCTGCACTTAGTTAAGTGCTCCATTAGACACCTTGTTACCACTCGTCGGGCCCAGAGGCTGAATTGCATTTCAGGAGGACGGTGGCCCCTGTGCTGGCGACTGACAGTCTCCTGGCAGAAGGAAGTCAGGGCTGGCGCAGGCTGAAGCTGTTAACTGCACGCGGATGTCAGGCCGAGGGGTGAGTGGCCGCCTGGATGCCGCCCACTGTGAGCTGGCCGAGCTATGTGGGCAGAGGCCCACACCCACCCAGAGAGCCCTGCATTGGAGTGGGGGCAGCTTAGGGGGGCTCTTCCTAATTTACACCTGAAGCGCTGGGGTTCCCGGGGAGCAGTGAGGAGGACGTCATTTCTCACCTCCATTTTGGGGTGAGGGCTGGAAGCTAAAAGCAGACTTCTCAGAGTCATGCTGGTGGGGAGTATATTAGGAGGGGGACGTCCACCCGCCTCGAGTCCCCAGGTCAGGGCCCCTTTGGTGGAGCACGCTTCCAGGAGCAACTAGTCAGATGTCCGTGGAATTCCACATTAAAATAAAATACGCTGAACGTCAGAAGTGAATGTCCCGAATGCGTCTTGCCGCCAGCTCTGACCTGAGGACACACACAGGGAAGCTGTTTAGCATCGTGTTGGACACAGAACTTAGAGTCAAACAAACCTGGATTCTGGTCTCCGTCTCCCCACACCCGTGTGAGTAAGCGAGTGGCTTGGCTTCCCTAAGGTGTGGTTTTCTCATCTACAAGGTGGTATGATGAACACGGTTCCCACAACACAGCCGACAAGGCCTGAATTAGGCCAATGTGTGCATGGCAACTAACAGTGCCTGGCACCGAGCGGGTGCCCATAAATACCAGCGACAAGCTAGCCGAGAGGGGGGAGCATGCATGCATACTTTCCACTGACACCTAAGTTATGTTAGATAGTCATGATTTGCCAGAGGTTTATTTTAATTAGCAAGCAGCAGGAAAACTTGATTCAGGGGTGTGAGTGTTTGATGATTTCCCCAGGTGGTAGGAAAAAATGTTAAATGACAAAAACAAACTGAGAAACATTCTTGAGGGGGAATAAAAGGGGAGCGAGGCCTGTTAATAGCATTGCCTAAATATAGCAACGTGTATTTCTATAGATGGCAAAAATGGTGCCCAAACCCTGGAAGCAAATACTGCTTCTTCCCAAATTTCCATCTAGCTCTTTTTTGAATCAAGGTGGCCAGCTGTGTCCAGAAATGTCCAGCTGGAGAAGTGTCGGCCCATAAACCCAGTGTGGGCCCAGCCTGCTGCACAGGGAGAAGCATTAACATTATTCCGACCCTTCCCGACTGCAAGATCTTGCTCCTTCTCACCTCCATGTTTTTAGTTTGCATTTTAAAAAGGAAACACAGCTCCAAAAAGGGCCCTCGGAGGCCAAATTTGGTCAAAGCACTTTGCAAATGCCAGGCCCTGAGCCCCCCAGTCCCCTAATTGGGAACAGGCTAGTGGAGACGCCAGCAGGGAGTAAACCATGTGGTCTCTGACAGGGCCTTCCCCACCGAGCTCTTTCTGATTTCGACACAAACCATAACAAACACCATGCAGAACCAATTACTCAGGGGCCGCGGAGGGGCAGCAACTGCAGTTGGGATGGCTAGAAGTGGGCCCTTTAGGACAGGCCCCTCTGTGGGGTGGGGGACGCCCCACCGTCAGTTCTGTGACCCTCCTGTGCCCAAAGCCCATGCCTGCCTTTCCAAAGGAAAACCACAAGCTGATTTATCATGGATTCGCCTAAATGTCTGAACGTTTGGTGGGTGTTCAGCAGCTGACCACGGAGCTGGAGCGGCAACAGGATCCGCCCTCGGAAAGGGCAGACGGGTCCACTTGTATGAAATGGGTGGGTAAGTGAGGACTTCCCCTCCCAGGTATCGACTGACAGCTGCCCAAGGGCCTTTAGTACTGGCGTCCAAAAGGGGAGCTGGCGTGGGGAGGGCAGGTCTCAGCGGCTGTTCGCGTCTGGCCGCGTAAGGCTCCTGTCCCTTCGCGCTTTCCAAGGACATCTGTCGAGTGCTCACTTTGTTCTGGGCGCCTCCGTATGACACGATTCCCTTGGACTCTGTGCTCGGGTTGCTCACAGGCTCAGGTCTTTGCCCTAACGGGAGAGGGGAGGGAAGGAGAACGTGCTGTGTGCACGTGCTGTGCCGAGCAGGGAGCCAAGGCGGCACAGGAGATGCTTAGCTGATAGGGCCTCGATTTCTCATCCGCAAATGTGAGCAATCGGAGTATGCAGCTCACAGGTTGTTGTCAGCACCAAACAATCCAAGCAAAATGCTTAGAACATAGCAGGGGTGCAGCAGGCATCGGCCATTATCACTATTCTACCAGAGGGGCTGCCAAGCTGGCAAACTCGCACCAAGGTCTTGCCAGCTTTGCCCTTTGGGTACCTCGGGCAGACTGGAAGGGGAGCTGTGTCACGGAAATGGGAACCATTCATTCACCCAACAAATAATTATTTCTGCCTTCTATAAATAAAGCAAAATGAAGCAAACACATACAAATCTGTCACTAATCAGAAACCCTGAGGCTGCAACAGAAAGGCCCCTCCCAGCACCATGGCGGCGCTGGCCCAGGCCGGAGGAGCCAAATCTAGGTGAGGATGGTGGGGTGGCCTCGAGCACCATCCCGATTCCCGATTCCCAAGTGCAAAGCCCCAGTGAAGGGCCGAGCAGGTTTGGAAAGGGGGTATGGGCGAGCTTGTGGCCTTCAGCTGTGCGGCTGGAAAGCCCAGCACTGCCCATCGCCTGTCCTGCTGATGCTCTGTAGACACCCACAGCCCATGGGCATCGGTCCAGCCTTTGGCCTGCCTTCCAGGGTCCTTCTCAGGCTGGCTCTGCCCTTGGCGGCCCCGCCTCTTGGAAACCTTCCTTTCAGTCTCTCAACTACCCATCCTCAGGCCCCACAGCCAGGGACTGCCTCTGGGTCACCGCCAAATCCTGGGACCTGCCCAGCACCTGCCTGAAGACCATCAGCTCTATCACCCAGGTCAGAGTGTACAGGAGGGAGACAGTCTGCACCCCGAGTGTCCTGGTCTCAGAACAGCTCCTGGAAGGGTGCCCCCCTTTTACTAGGCCCTAGATATGACTTTATATTGATGTCATTTATATTTTTCTTCAAAGTTAGAGTCCAGGTGGAGGAGACTGGATTCAGGTTCCAATTCGGTTCTCAAAAGGGGCCATGGCTGAGTGGCATCTGGGTTTTTCCAAAGATCGCTTTGGCTGGAGGTGGGATTGGAGGGGTGGGAGGCAGACCGCTGGGGGCTGGCAAGAGGAGGTGCTGTAATGGTTCAGGCTCCGAAAGAGGACCCCAAGCCAGGATTGGGGCCACGGGGATGGAAATGGGGGAGCCAAGTCAGAGAGAGGGGGGTGGCACTTGACTGGCATGGGGGCAGCGTGGGGAATGATCCCCAGGTTTCTCTCCCAGGGCCAGGTGGTGCCTTTCGTCACTGTGGAGTCTGCAGGTAGAAGGCAGGTTTGGGGAAAGGATGAGTTCAGTTTGGGCACGGCTGTGAGACATCCAGGGGGAGCTTGCTAGAAGCAGAGAAAGGAGCTCAGAGGAGACACAGGGCCTGGAGGTTTAGTTTGAGCTCTGGGCTATTTATCACCAGTCAGTGAAGGCTTTGCCCACGCTGCTTCACCCCATCTTCCCGATGCCTGGGGAGAAGGGGAGGCAGGAGCCCCAAGTGTTGCAACATCCTGAGGTGATTTATAGGGAAAACGTCCTGTGTGTTTGTTTCTCAGCACTGCCTTCCAAGAGGGAATCTAAAACCCCACATTCTGATCTGAAGTGTAATTTCCAGTCATTTCTACCAACAACATTTGGTTCTTATTATCAAAAGATACTCACACAGATGTAGCATTAAAATCTTGGCTTCAGTGGATAAAGAAAACAAGATAATCTAAAGTATTGCAGCAACCCTCAGACATTTACGATTCCAAGAAATGGCTGTTGGATAACTCCTCTAGAATATCCGTTTCCAACGTGTTTCTGGGTGGAAGAGAGCCGGCTGCTGGGCGATGTCAGCCTGTTCATCTGAACTTTCAACCAGGAAGGCCGACTGGGCACAGCTGGTGAGGGCATTTCCCCCCGGCTTCCCCAGCCCCAACCCGCATCCGGGCACACAGACGGTGCTCGCTAAGGGCTGTTGGCTGTGAAAAGAAACAGGCAAATGCCGTAAGCCAACACATGCTAGATTTTCTCATTTGACGTTTCTTTATGAAGGTTCCAAGTGCTTATTACGGGGCGGGGTGGTTTCGCTAAGACAGAAATGGAAAAATATTTATACAGAACTCATATTTTGAACTTTAGTAAAGAACTTTATCCTACCTCCTGTTAAAGTCTGTATTAGTGATTTTGGGTCCTTCCAATAACTTCACCGGCCCGGTGTTCTCCACTCATGAGCCCTGGATCTTCCCAAAGTGTATTTTTTTCCATTAAGTTCATCCTGTGTACCAGGCACTTTGATGAATTATCTCATTTAGTTCTCAGGATAATACTGGGACAACATTATGTTTACTGTTCCCATTTTATGGATGTGGGAACGTGGCCTTGGGAGATGCAGGTCCTTTTCCAAGAGCACGAGGCTGGGGAGAGGCAGAGCAGATGTCTGACCCCATGGCCCATTTACCCACTGTTCCTGAGTCCTCGTGAGTGCCAGCGGTGACCAGGGCTGCTGGGATGGGCCTTTTTGTACATTTATCTACTTACTACGTTTGGTAACCCTGAGGGGTAGGTCGATGCAATGATTCCCATTTTACAGCTGGGGAAACTGAGCTTCACAGAGGTAAAGCGATGTGTCTGGAATCCCACGAAGCAGAGGACCCGGAACCTGGGTCTGAGAGACACCAGCACGCTCTGCCCCCACACCCCAGGACTTCGCTCCTTCTCTGCAGCCCCCCAGCCCACACTGCCTCCACCACGGCACAGGACTACACATGCTTCCTGAGTCCCCTCAGGGAACTGAGGCCAGGAGGGGACAGCTTGTCCCTGGAGCCTGCAGGGGCCTCCGTGCAATCGTGGCTGCACCAGGCCCGGCACAGGGAAGCCGAGAGAGGAGGCCAGAGCATGGAGCATCTGCAGCTATGTGGCGTGAAGGTAGCCCACCCAGAGACAACCCCCACGCCATTCATCTTGTGCCCCCGGCCACATGAAAGGAACTGAGAGATTCACTCAATTCTTTTCCTCCTCTGGGGCATGCTTGCCTGGCCAGGTTGAGTCCAGGCTGGGGAAGCCGATCTCTTCCTTCCCTCTCGGTGCCTCAGTGACCAGCCAGCTCCCTGCCCCACCCAGCTGGGCCCAGGTCACCAGCCAGGCCTAGCACTCAACTTGGCCAACTTGCAGCCAGAGAGAGGGCTGGCTCCTCAAAAACAGCCTCAAATCACCCTGGACCCTGACGGCGGCAGGACAAATGCCCAGAGCCCTCTCCCTGTCTGCCCTCCCCCCGTTCATGGCGATCGCAGGATCCCAGGCGGCTGTTCATGGAGCCCCTCCCACAGACGGGGCCTCTGCACACACACTGCACCGAATTCTCCCAGCAGCCCAGCCAGGCGAGCAGGTTATCTCCGGTTTACAGATGGAAGGCAGGAGTCTGAAATGGGTTTGGGGGCCACACAGCCTGGCTTCCCATCCTGGCTCAGTACTACCCCTGCGGCTTCGTCTGGGCCTGAGCCACCACTGTCTCCCACCTAGATAATTCCCATGGGCTGGTCCCCTCTGATCTCTCTGTCTCATCCTGGCTTCCCTACTCTAGTCTTCACAGAAGCCGGAAGGGTCATTTCAACATGAAAGTCAAATTGCTGCTTCGCAAAACCCTCTGAAGGTGCCAGTCGGACTCCCAGCAGAAGCTGAAGCCCTTACTAAGGCTCCCACCCTCACTGCCTCCCAGCCCCCCACTCCGCCCTCACGCACTTGGCTCCAGCCACGCCGGCCTCCTCACTGTGCCTCGAGCACCCAGCATCATCCCTCCTCAGGGACCTTGCTGTTCCCTTGGCCTGGAAAAGGTTTTGCCTTCACTCTGCCAGGTTCTTATTTAAATGTTTTCTTCTTGCTGAAGTCTCCCTGGTGTAGTGGACATAATGCATGGCCCAGGCTCTTCTTCAGGAATGAAGGACTTGTTTCCTGGCTGCTGGGAGGTGGCCCTTGGCTTTCAGTCCTCTCAGAGAATCGCCTCAGTTTGAGAAAACTGCCTGTCCAAGGCCATACCTCCTTCTGTCATTGGCCTCATCCAATGACTGATCAATGCAGGGTATAAAGGCCCGGCCTCTGCCCTGATCTGAGGCTGAAGGCTGATCTGTGTCCAGAGTGCCATGTGGGGTTGGCTGAGGCCTTCGTCAGGCCTGCATTGAAGCTCAACTTCTCCCTCTCCCCAAACACACCCACTATCCCCTTCCTGTCCTGCTCTTCAGCACCCATCGCCATCTGCATGCATAAATTTTACTTGTTCATTGGCTTATCGTCTGTCCTCCCACAGCATGTGAGCTCCATGAGGACAGCGGCATGTTTTGTTTTGTAATTCCATTGCCTGGAACAGTACGTGGCCCTGTGAGCATCCAGGCAAAATTTGCTGAATGAACGAGTTATTGAACAGCCACATCATCCTCGATTTATGGTCAACAAAATCCCCCAAATCATTCTTACACAATCTGTGACTCTAACATTTTGAGTTTGTGTCATTGGTTTGGGGAACCTGATTCCAGGTCTTGACAACTTGTCACTACTAAATTCCATTTTGCTACACTCTAGATTGTGTGAGTCCTGTTTTCTGGGTCTGATCACCTGAAGACCCGAGGAGCGTATGTTTTACAGCTTCATCCAACTCACCAATAAAAACCTTAAATAGAAAAAAATTACTCTCAGAGCCATTTTGGGGGGTAGCTTTTGTGTCTGTCTGAAATGATCTTGTCCATGTATTTGTTTGCTTGTTTATTTCTGTCTCCCTGCCCTGTCCCCAGCCTGTAGCTCAGGGCCTAGCACTGTGTCTAGCATGTTGTGGGCTCTTAACATGTCAAATGAATGAATGGTTTTCTTCTCCTTTCAGAGTGTGAGCTCCCTGGGGCAGAAGCCCGTCCAATCCATCAGAGGCATGCAGCACTAACACATTACTTACGAGGGCTGGACCACGCAGTTGCGATTCAGGTTGTATTGTGCTGGCTTCTTGACGTGGTCTCTCCACCGCTAGGAAGTGGGGTCACATTCCCTGATACCCAGGCTTGGCTGGTCATGCTCTCTGACACCTTGGCCCGCCTCTTGGTGCCACTGCAGGGTTGCAGGGCCCGGTGCCCCCTATGCCTCACAAGGATGCTGGCCCTTGGACTCCACTGCCCTTCCTTGGATCTCCAACAGGCCCCATGGAGCTGAGCCTCGGCTCTCCCCGTTACCAATTGCACCATTACAATTAGGACACACTTGTGTGCCTGGACTGTCATTCCCCCTAGGGTGAGTGTCTCCCTGGCAGCTCCTCAGTCATGATACAAATAGTCCCTGGAGGATCCTGCCTCCTTGCTCTCTAGACCTGTCCTCTGTACACCCGAACCTTGGGTGTTTAGGTTCAGGCTATGAAATTCACTAATTCATGCAAGACATGTGTATCCTGTACTGTTCAAGGCTCTGGGACTAGCAGTGAACAAAGCAAAGTACCTGCCCTCATAGAACTTACATCCTAGTGGTGGAGAGGACAAGTGATAAGTGTATGTATCAGGTGGTTAGTGCCATGGAGAAAAATAAAACAGAGGAGGAAGAGTGCTATGGAGGAGGGGTGTGGCCATTTTATGTGGGGGTCAGGAAATGGTCTCACTGAGAAGGTAACTTTTGAGCTGAGGCCCTAAAGATAGCTTTGGTAGCATGGATATCTGGAGAAAGAGCATTTAAGCAGAGGGAATGGCAAAAGCAAAGGCCCTGGGGCAAGAATATGCTTGGCATGCTGGATGAACAGCAAGGAAGGGAGTGTGGCTGGAGCAGAGTGAGCAGAGGGGAGGGCAGTAGGAGAGGAGGCCAGACGGACAGGCAGCAGGGCATGAGGTCATATGGGCCTTGTAGGCCACTGGAGGGACTTTGGCATTACTCTGAGCTGGGAGCGTTTGGAGGGTTTGAGCAAAAGGACAGATAGTCTGACTTGCATTTTAATTGGGTCTCTGTTGCTACTGTGTTGAGAAAGAACGGGGGGGAAAGTAGAGAGGCAGGGACACCAGTGAGGAGATTAATGCAGTAATCCAGGCAGGAGACAGTGGCCTGGCCCAGGTGGTAGCTGTGAAGGTGGTAAGAAGGGGTCAGACGTGTTATTTATCTTGAAGTCTTGCCAAGGGGATTTGCTGATGGATTGGATGCATGAGAGAGAGAGAGAGAGAGAGAACCCAATGGTGAGTCCAAACTTTCTGGCCTGAGCAATTAATTGGAAGGACGGGGTTGCCACTGACAGAGACGGGAAGACTCTGCAGGCACAGGAGTGGGTGGAGGGAAACCAGTTCTGCTTGGACACAAGAATGCCGACTGTCCATCAGACATCCAAGGGGAACTGTCGAGTAGACATTTGGATACTGAGCCTGGACTTCAGGGCAGAGGTCGGGCTAGAGAGATACCTTGGGGGGTTGTCACCTGGGGCCCTGTTACCTTGTGGGCACTCTGTCAGAGGTAGCCAGGACTTTGGTGACAGATGCAGGCCCAATGCCTGGCTCCACTGTGAACTGGCTCTGGGACCTTGGGAAAGTTAGTTGACCTCTCTAAGCCTTAGTTCCTTATCTAGGATGTGAAACTGGTAACACTGCCTCACAGATTCCCGAGGGCTTAAGAAGGTAATATATGCTGTGTCAGCATCGTGCTGGACTCAACAAGCAGCAGCTGTGAACACTGTTAGCATGTTTTGCTGGACATGTTTATGATCCTGCAAGCCCACTGCCCTTTTCGCCTCTGATTACACTCGGAGCCACAAGACCCTTCCCCTGGGAGGATGGGGCCAGGGAAGGGGCCCTGACCCATGGACTGCCCATCTGAAGAGATGACCCTGTCTAATGAGACTCTCTGGCCATGAATTTGAGTTGGGAGTGAGCAGACTAGGCCTGGAGCTGAAAGGCCACTCTGGGCCATGCACCAGATGAGCAAGGACACCAAGTGACCTTGGGACAGAGTCTCCCTGGTGGCCGTCTGGCTCCTGTTCACATCCCCAGCAGGCCTTGATAGCTGTGAGTCCTGTCCTCAGGCCCTGCCAAGTCCCACTGGACATCTAGTCAACAAAGGCGCCTTTGTGAGCTCAAGGGCCCCCAGTGGGAACCTCAGGGGTGATTAATTCACAGCTCAGCCTGGCATGGAGGACATGATGGCCCAGCTGCTGCTTTCTCCAATAGGCTTAGAACATTCTGTCCTTAACACTTGTGGACAATAGGGCTGGAGTCTTTTCTGGCACTGTTAGAACAAGTGTATTTGGAAAGCTCTCTAGAATGTCTGGTAAAAAGAAAGACCCACCGACTCCTAGGCATTCCATCTCCCCACATTTCCACCCGTGTCCACCTTCTGGGTCCACCAGGGGTTGGCCCTAGGGACTTTGGATTCATCCTTCATTTGGGGAAAAAGGAGAAGGAAGGCAGATCTACCACCCACGGGGGACAAAACTCAGTTTGCCAGGTCTGGACAGAGGGGAAGTGGGGTTCCAAGATGAATCTGGGGGTGGGCTGGACGAGGTAGTGGGTGGGGGAGGAGCAAGGCCTGGGCCTTTGCTTGGTGGGGGCAGGCACAGAGGGAGTCCCACCCCATGACTACCTGCTGCACGCAGCTCACAGCCTTGCTCCTGCTCAGCTTCCTCCAGCTTCTTGTCATCATTGTCTTAACATCACGTGGACACACTGCACACGGTCAATAAGACGCCTCTTTGGAAAATGTACTCGGGACGCCCCCTTTCCCTCAGCCCCCACCCCAGGCTCCCACCTGTGACTAGGCTCAGGACTCCTGCTCAGCCGGCCAAGAAGTGTGAGGGTCCCATCGCCTCATTGCACCAACTCTCTGAAGCGGCCGTTGCAGCGGGTTATAACAGCAGCCTCCACGCCAACCTCACTCCTCTGCTGACACAGACCAGAGGTGCATGTGGAAACGAGACGGCTGGGGCTCTGCTGGGAGCAGGCGAGACAGAAATGCCACCTGCTGGTGGACATCACACGGGTAGACAGCAACAGCGCTCACTCCACACACAGCTAGTTCCAGGTTTGTTAGGGGGCCTGCCTTTGCAGGCCTCATGTGTGGGAGGAGCGGTGATTAGGTTTTTTGGTACATTTCCATCACTCCAAAAGTAGCCTCATTTGCAGTAAAGTTCCCGTTGCCCTGTGCCAGGCAAACACTGACAGAATAGTTTAGCTGATTCTAGAACTTCCTATACACAGAATTGTATGTTGTGTATTTTTTGTATCTGGTGCAATGTTTTTGATTATGGTTTCTGATTCAGCCATTTCGATGGGCATATATCAGCAGTTTGTTTCTTTTAATTGGTGAGTGGCATGAATATAACATTTGTTTATCTAACCTCCTGTTGATAGATATTTTGGTTGATTCCAGTTTGGGGCTATGATGAATAAAGATGTTATGAACATTTCTGTAAAAGTCTTTTTGTGGACATACGTTTTCATTCCTCTTGGAATGGCTGGGTTACAGGGTAAACGTATAGTTAACTGTGCAAATACCGCGTCTTTCCCACCGATGATGGATTCAAGTTACAGTTGCTGTGCTTCTTGGCCATTACTTGATATGGTCAGTCTTTCTAATTGTAGCCATTTAGTGGCTGTGTAGTGATATGTAGTGGGCTTTTCAAAATTTGAGATATAATTAACATACCATAATATTCACCCTTTTAAAGTGTTCAATTCAGTGGTTTTAAATAAATTCACAGAGTTGTGCAGCCATCACTCATATCTAGTTTCAGAACATTTTCATCACCCCTTTAGCCATTATCCCCCAAACCCCTAGCCCCAGGAAAAACTCATCTGCTTTTTGTCTCTATGAATTTGCCGATTCTGGACATTTTGTGTAAATGGAACCAGACAACATGTGGCCTCTTGTGTCTGGCTCTTTTCACCTAGCATGTTTCCAAGGTCCCCCGTCTGGTAGCATCTATCAGTACCTCACCTCTTTTTGTGGCTAAATAATATTCCATTGTATGGACAGACTACATTTTGTTTCCCCATCTGTCAGTTGAAGGACATTTGAGTTGTTGCCACTTTGTGGCTGTTATAAGTAATGCTGCTCTGAACATTCATGTACAAGTTTTTGTGTGGACATATGTTTTCAATTCTCTTGGGTATTTACCTAGGTGCAGAATAGCTGAGTCATGTGGTTACTTTGTCCCACTAATTCCAGCCACCTCAGCTTCTAGAGCTCAGCAAGATCAGTGTAGCCTGCTCGGGGTCCCCTCCCTCTGCCAGGGTATAGTGCCTCCGGGAAGACATCCTGGTTGATTGGCTAGGCACGGTGGCGCAGACCTGTAATCCCAGCACTTCAGGATGCCGAGGCGGGAGGATTGCTTGAGGCCAGGAGTTTGAGATCAGCCTGGGCAACATAGTGAGACCCTATCTCTGCAAAAAAGAAAAAGGAAAGTTAGCTGGGAGTGGTGGCACACACCTGCAGTCCTAGCTACTCAGGGGACTGAGGCAGGAGGATCATAGCTACTCAGGGGTTGGGGGCTGAGGTGGCAGGATCATTTGAACCCACAGGTTCAAGGTTACGATGGGCTATGATTGTGCCACTGTACTCCAGCCTGGGCAACAGAGCAAGACCCCATCTCAAAAAAAAGAATTCCTAGTAATTGTACAGCTCACTGCTCACCTTGTTGTCTTCCTTTTCTCAGAGATCACAGTGCTGTGCTATCTGTTGTCCAATGTCAGAAAATAGTTGTTTCATTTATCTGGTCCAGTTTTCTGTTGTTTATAGCAGGCAGAGAATTCAGTGTTGGTCATTCTGTCAAGGCTGGACACAGATGCCTCTTACGCTTTTCAAATAGCTGTTAATATATGTGAGAACTTCATTATCTAAATTTCTTGGGAGAGCCACATCTGGATGATTGCTTCTGCTATTATTCACGGTGGCGGCTTGTTTCCTTGTGTGTTTTGTATGTTTGTGTGAACCTGTTTGTGGCTGAGTTTAATTTGGGAGAATCCTGAGGGGTCTAGGGTGGGCCTGCTTTCTTCCAGAGATGATTCGTGTTAGTGTCTACCAGGTACCACGGAGGCAAAACAAATCTGACAACAGGTCAGTGTAGTTTTTCTGCTGGGGATTTCTCTCACCTCTTTGAATAAATTGGAACCCTGGGGCCATATAAGAGTGGGCATATGGGCGTAGATTCTCAAGGACCACCACCACCATCCTCATCCTCATCCCCAGCACCATCGTATCCCAGAGCCGCAGTGAACTCGTGGGTTCCCGGCAGTCTTCTTCCTTCCCCCTTTCACTGGTGATGCAGCCATCTTCCAAGCCCCAGGTTAATGCAGAAGGCTGTTTTGATGCTCCTCTCTCTTATGGAGGATTCTCATTTTTCTCATGATGTTTAAGCCTCAAAGCTCTAAGTTCCGGTGTCAGCCTTTGCCACCAGGGTGCTACCAGCTTCTATTTTTTGTTACTGTTCACTGCTCTGGTTTCAGTTCACTGATTCTTCATCTGTGAATGTGGCCTTTCATGGTTTTACTCTTGTGACCTCAGCACTGCATATAAAATACTTGTTATAATTTATACAGGATCTAGTTGAGTCACAGTGGACAGACTTTTTAGGGTATTCAATCTGCCATATAGACCATTCCACTGAAAGCGGAAGTCCCCACCTCAGTGACTTTATCTGTGAAAAAGACAATAATCCTGACTTCTGAGGACTGTTGCAAGGAATTGAGATGTGTCTAACGAACGCACTTAGCGGAGTGCGTGGCACAGATGGAGCACGTGTGCTGTATCCATCATGACGCAGAACGCGAGACAGAAGCACTAATTGTAACACAAGGCGCTGTCCCTTCCACAGACACACATCACTAAGTTAGGCCAGGCGCCCAGAACAAGAGCATCGCCTCAGTGTGGGGGGTTCTTTGTTTTGGGCTGGTCCTCTCTCGGTGGACAGATGGCCTGAGCAGTGAAGCAAAAGTCAGCATAACCTGGGTTTGAATCCTCACTCAGCTTCTTGTATGTTGTGCCTCTAAACCTGTCTCCTATGTGTACAAGAAGGTAATAAGTAACTGCCTGTTTATCTCGTGGGGTCACTGAAAGGACCTAATGATGTCGTGTTGATGAGAAGTCTTTGTCTACAACACAGCAGGTAAGTGCCAGAAGTGATTAAGGGTAGGATTTAGGGATAAGAGGGTAGAGACAAGGAAATTCAGGTCTAGGATTATACCCTCAAGTCACTGAATATCTGATCCTGCAAATTTATTTTGCACATACTCTATACTATGTAACTATGTAGGCTGAAGAACCATGTAGTTTGAGATGTTACTCAACTAGAACTGACTGAGGAGGCCGGGAGTGACACGGATACTACAGGGGAGAATCTCTGAGTTATTTGGCAGAGAGCTAATCCTTTGAGTCCCCTCCCCCATGATTCAGAACACAAGAACTTGAACCCAGAATAAAGAAGCATATGCAGTGACTTTTTTTCTTCCTAGTTATTTTATGGCACTATTTTAAATGAATAGACTATTTTTAGAGCAGTTTTAGGTTTGCAGAAAAATTGGGTAGAAAGTACAGAGCGTTCCCATACGCTCCCTTCCCACGCACACCCAGTTTCCCCCACTATCTACGTCTCATATTAGCGTGGTCCATTTGCTACGGTTGGTGAGCCCACACAGCATGTCACTACCACCCAGAGTTCACGGTTTCCGTTGGGGCTCACTCCTGGTGTGCACGCTGTGGGTTTTGACAACGTGTAAAGATAGGGATCCAACATTACAGTGTGAGGCAGCCCAGAGGTTTTAGGGCAGTTCTGCCTTTTCCAGAATGTTATATACTTAGAATCATACCGTATGTACACTTTTTAGACTAGTTTTCACTATGTGATATACATTTAAAGTTCTTCCCTATTTTCTTGTGGCTCGATAGTGCTTTTCTTTTTATAACTGAATAACATTCCATTGTCTAGAGGTACTATAGTTCTTCGGTCCCCAACCCCCAGGCTGTGGACTGGTATCAGTCTGTGGCCAGTTAGGGACTGGGCTACAGAGCTCCTTCTCCCTCCCCCAGCCCAGTCCGTCCATGGAAAAATTGTCTTCCATGAAACTTGGGTAGGGGGTGCACAGCAGGAGGTGAGCAGTGGGGCAGGTGAGCGAGGCTTCGTCTGTATTTATAGCCATTCCATTGAGCTCCGAACTGCCCCCCTGCCCACCGCCCCGTGGAAAAACTGTCTTCCATGAAACCAGTTGCTGGTGCCAAAAAGGTTGGGGACCACCATGAGCTGTTTATCCATTCACCTATTGAAGAATATCTTGCTTGATTCCAAGTTTGGGCAAATATGAATAAAGTCGCTATAGAAATCCATGTGCAGGTTTTTATGTAGACATGTCATATAAATTCAAATGACTTTTGAATACTATTATTTTTAACTTTTCTGCACTGTTTTGTTTTAGATGTCTTTTGTAAGCAGCATATAATTAGAATTTTTAAAGTCAGTTTGTAGAGAGATAAGTGATGAAGCAAATACAGCAAAATATTAATTGTAGAATCTAGAGTGTATGGGTATGTACTGTACAATCCTTTCAGCTTTTCTATATTTTTGAAATTTTTCATTATAAAATGTAGGGGGGAAAAGTTTAAAAACCAAACAAAAATAAAAACCCTTTGGAGTGTGTGTAAAATCAGAGTAGGTCACTTAGAGGGGAGTAATGACGAAGGCCCCGCACCTGGCCTTGGCTCTGCCTTCCAGCTGGGGGTAAGTCACTTAGCCTCTTTCATTCTTGTTTTCTCCTGGCAGGATGGTGATCACACCCAGCAGTGTCAGGGAGTTGCAAGCCCTCCAGGTAGTTCAATAACAGTTCATTTTCCTGCCTGGAGAAGAACCACAGGGAACGGGTTGTGCCTGTGGTCACCAGCAGAGGGTGCACTTAAAGCAGCAAGCATCCAAAGTTTTCAAGCCCGGCCTGCCTTTAGGAATATTTTTTATAACGATGCAAAATCCAGAGCTAAAGCAAGGCTATGATTCCAAGCATATAAACATATTGCTGATGGCCACAGTGGCCTCGTGGCGCTGTCTTCCTCCTTGCCTATGCCCATGGGCTCCACGTATGATCCCACCTCCAGCTCCCTGGCAAGGATCTACTTCTCTAGCTGCATGTCCCATCAGACAACGGGAGACCCTGACACAGTGCCTGGCCCAACACCCAAGACTTGAAGACCGCTGAATGTTCCCTGAATGAACTGACATTACTTCCCTCCTCCTTTATCTCTTTCCTCCTCAAAAGCAGGAGGATTAGTGATCTGTACTGGCTGTCAATCATCCCTCACTGGTGTGCTTCCCAAAGCCTGGCTCGCTCAGCCTGGGCACAAGTGGGATTATCTTGAGAGGCAATGGAACTGGGTGCCTCTCTGCATGCACTCCTGTTGTGGGTTGAATTGTGTCCCCCCAAAAGTTAAGGTGGAGTCCTAATCCCTTGTACCTCAGAACCTTATTTGGAAATAGGTCATTGTAGATGTAATTAGTTAACATGAGGTAATTAGGGTGGCCCTAATTCAATACGACCGATATCCTTATAAAAAGGAGAACTTTGGACACAGACATGCACAGATCAGGGTGATGAAGCTATAAGCCAAGGAAAACCAGAGATCCTCCGCAAACCACCAGGAGCTGGGGCGAGGCCTGGAGCAGATCCTCCCTCACAGCCTCAGAAGGAACCAACCCTGTTGCCACCTTGATCTCAGACTTCTGGCCTCCAGAACTGTGAGGAACTACAAACGTCTGTTGTTTAAGCCACTCAGTTTGTAGTATTTTGTTACAGCAGCACTGAAAAATGAATCCTCTCCCAACCCCTTTCCCTAAAGTGAGTGTTCTTGTCACTGTCACTATGGGAATAGGCAGTTCCTGCTCTGGGAACAAGGAGTGAAAGGCCAGCCGCAAGTCCCAAGGCCCCAGACTCTGCCTCGTCCTTCTAGGTGCAATCCAAGTGGTGAGGTCCCTCCCATTTTTCTAGCCATAAGATGAGGATAAACTCCTGCTCTACAGAAGCATGACGAATTAAGTTCAATGAGATCATCCGCACCAGAGGCCTAGTGAGAGCCTGGCACACAGTAGGTGCTAATAAATTCACCTTCCTGCTCTCCCCTCCATGACTTAACCTCACAATCCATATTTCAGCTGCAGCACCTGAGACAGCTCCCCCGCTTCTCCCCATCCCGCACTAGCCTGGGCAGCAGCGTTACTTCAGTAACTCTGAGTTTGAACCATGTCCCCAGTTGGATCACTTGTTCAAACACTTTGCCATCCTGGGAGCCCACATGGGCCAGGATCCAGAGGAGGTAGTAAAGTCTGTCTTCAAAGCCCGCCTCTCTTTGGCAGCCCCCACGTGACCTGAGCCCCCATGGCTGCTGAGCCCATCTTTCTGAAACATGCACACCTAGCCTGTCTCTGCCTGGCTGATAGCTCTCTCTGAGCTCCCCTTTGCCCCTGGCCTCCACGTCCAGCCCTGCCTGCTTCTCAAGCTTTGGCCAGAGGCCCCTGCCCCCCACCTGCCTCCCAGGCCCTCTACACATGGACCATAGCAGATCATGTTCCGGTCACTTCTCCTCTCTTTTATAATCCAGTGCCTTTTCTTATACCTGCCAGTGAGTCCAGCCCCAATTTATCCACCTGGGAAAACCCTACCATTTCTCAGGCTCCAGTTAAACATCAGCCAGTGAGCACAGGAAGAACCGGAGTTGCATTTAGACAGAGGGGGAAGGTGAGCTAAGCTGCTTGCATTGGTGTATCTGGCTCTATCTCAGCCGATGATAAAGTGCCAAGAGCTGCTGTCACTAGTCCTGGGTATATGGCCCCTCAAGAAACCCATGTGGAGAAGGAAGGAGTAACTGGGCAGGACCCAGTCATTCCTGGGCCTTAGAGCTAGAGACCCCCACTATTGCTGTACTTACTCCCCACTCTCACTGCAGAATGCTTCCCCTCCCCTTCCATCTGGAAAATTCCAAGTCATTCAAGGCTGTGGTAGACAGTTGTCCCCTAGTATGTATTCTTCCATTTTTTTATACATTATAGAATGATTACCTTGAATGGTCACATGGTGAGCCAGCTAAGTTTCCCAGCCTCCATTCAACTAGGTGTGGTCACATGACTAAATTCTGGCCTGTAGGGTATAAGCAGAGGTGAAATGTACAATTTCTATGCCATGTCCTTAGAGAGGAGAAGAAGCATGCCACTCACCACCCTCTTCTTTTTCCCCCTTCCTCCTGGCCAGAGTGTGGCATGATGGTGGGAGCTGGCATCTTGGACCACAGGATGGGAGCTGTGTGTGGGGAAGGGGAGGGCAGAGCAACAAGCTGGAGGGAGCCTGGGCCCTGCAGCGCTGCTCAGCAGAGTGATCGTATCAGCTTGGACTTTTATGAGAGCAAGAAATAAACCTCCACTTTATCGAAGCCACTGCTGTTTTGGGTCTCTGTTACCATGAGCCGTTCCAGTGAAGTGGCTGAGAGCCAGACTCCCTAGGTTCAACCCCAAGCTCTGCCACTTCTAGCAGTGTGATCTTGCCAAGTCACTTAATATGTCTATAGGTCAGGTTCTTCGACTAGGAAATGTGAGTGGTAAAAATACCTACCACCAGCTGTCATAAGGATCAAATTAGACAATTCTACATGAAGTGTTAGGAACGACATCTTGCACATAGGTAACATATGTAAGCAGGAGCTGTTACAGCAGTTGAACCTAGAGTTTAAGTAACACATAAGCCCACCTCAAATACCCTCTTTCTCTAGAATGTTCCTGAGCAAGCCCCATGCCTGCTCCTTCCCTGTACTCACAGCACCCAGAGCTGCACTTGAGACCTTTGCTGAGCTGAGCTGAACAGAAACTAATGTTCCTTACAGAAACACAAAGGAGAGCTGTGGCAAATGTTTTGTCCACAATAGACAATTAGAGTTGAAGGGTAGTACTTATGGACCAAGGAGTATACTTTTTTAAAAAATAAATGTGACTCTTTAAGGTTGCTGTACTTTATACACAAACAAGGGGAATGAGGATGTCTTTTTCATTATCGACTTCTTGTATTAAATTGTGTGAAATAATCTCCTGTGGGTTGATTTGTATAGACTTCATTCATACATTTTTTCCTGATAAAACAAAAGGAGAAAAAAAGATTAGTAAATATGTGTACTTTGAAAACACTCTACTTTTTTTTTTAAAAAAGCCCACAAACTTTTTATTAGTGTATTATCCCAAGATACAGAATACATATCAACTCTAATGAGCTCAAAAAAAGATCCACCTCAACTGCTTCTCAGCAGTGAGGGTCATTTGGCAATCACACGGCAGTTAGAATAGGGACTGGCACCAGTGAAACCTGGGGATATCGTAAAATTAAATCTCCATGGGTGTGACTGTAAAGATGCTTTGCTCATCCCATTTGATTAGCCAGATCATCTCTTAATGCTCCTTTTAAGCCTCCAGCAGAGGTGAGGACAACAGATGGTCCCACCAGTAACCAGACCTGACTGGAGAAGATACCCCTGGGTCCCTTCTGAGTTCAAGCCAAGAGCTTGAGAAATAGATGAGTAAATACTGTGGTTTTCAGTTGCAAGCTCACCTATTTATCCACATTTCTTGTAGCTGGAACTCTGAACTACTCTAGGGGTCCTGTCTGTAACCCAGAGACTCCAGGCTTATTCTGGGCAGCCCTAGAGCCCCTCCCTCTGGACAGCCCTCCCTGCAGTGGTTTCAGCCTTCGCCTTCCCGACTCCCCCAGCCAACTCCCCCAGTGACTCAGAGCCCTTCCCTGGGGCTTCCGGTGTTCTCCATGAGCACACTCCGCTTGCGCAGCAGTGACCTATGGGTCTGTCAACCCGCGTCTGAACCTATTTGAGGTCCCCGGTGCCCAGGTGAGGACCATGCCAGGAGGGGTGGTGTCCGTTTCCCAACCTTGACCCCACAGCCCCAGCTCCTCTGCCCAGCTGCCCACAAGACGCTCACTGCAAGCACTGCTCCCTGGCCAGGCTGAGGTTGCTGCTGTCCAGAGCCCTGCGCAGGTCTCGCTGCTGGCGCTGCTGCTGCCGCTCGAACAGCAGAGTGGCACGGGCCCCCTGGATCCGCCGCCGGTCCCAGTCCATGTCTCGCTGGTACTCTTCCTCCTGGAGCCTCTGGAGGGAGGAAAGGTGACTTGCCTTTCCCGAGCCAAAGAGCCCCGCCTCTCATTTTACAGATGGGGAAACTGAGGCTCAGAGACCAGGGTCACGCAGGAAGCCCTCATTCCATGTGGCCCAGCTGTTCCCCACCCTCAGGGCTGTGGGCCATCCATCCTCTTACTCCTGAAGAGACAGTGGGGGCCCAATCCCAACAGTGGCCCCAGCCCAAGGTGCCCATGTGCAGGCCTGAGCCCTGGGTCTTCCCTCCTTGGATCCTCAGGCGGGTTCCCTCGCTTGGTCAGCAGTCAGACACCAGCTCCACGGGCACTGCGTGCTGCTCCGCCTGGCTGAACCAGAACTTGTTGACACCACAGCCCCACCCAGTGACAATAAGGTCTCGATCCTGGGGGGAGGGGCAGTCTCGCCCCTGAATTTCTGCATTTCAGCTCATTCCTCACTGCCCTCCAAGTGGCTCTATGAAAACCATGGAGCCCTAGAAGAGGAAACTGGACTAGAGAGGGAGGGAGTCGTGCCGACCCCCCATGACTCCATATGGATTACTTTATCAGTATCCTTTCTCCCTAATGGGCAAAAAGCAGCAAGCTCGGTCAGTCAGGGCTGAAGGTAAGTCCCCTCCGCCCCCTTCCTGGGGTTTTGGGGCAGAGCCTGATCCCACCAGATGAGCAGGGATAGAGCATCCAGTGGCCCCACAGGCCTGGGGCAGCCACTACCCAGGACTGAAAGGCAGGCTGGTGCCCGGCTGTGCCACCTGTGAGGCAGGTCACCTGGCTCCTGTGAACCTCAGTGCCCCCACCTGTAAAGTGAGGCTGTTCGCAGGGCCTTGGGTCATCATAAAAGCTGCTTGGTGATGAATATGGAATGACACAGGACACACTCCCCCGGACTAAGAGGAAAGCAGACAGCCCAATACTCTGCATGACCTCAGTTTTCCCAACTACCTCCACGCACAGAAAGGAGGTGAGAAGAAAGGACACTGAAGGGCATGGCAGGGCAGTATTTTTGAGTGGGGAGATTTAATGCCTTGTTTTTCCCTTTGTGCTTTTTGTCTTCTTAATTTCCCACAAAGATTGAAAATTAGACAAAAATGCTGCTTTCAGGACGGATGGCTGACCTTTTGTGCCAGACAGCTCAGGCTGAACTCCAGGAGGGAAGGACAGAGTCAGCCCTGTCCCTGGATTCCAGCCTCAGCTCTTTCCACCTCGGGCTCCTTCTGAGCCCCACACCCCCTGGCTTCCCGGGCCCGAGCTCCCCTGCACTCCACTGGCAACGAGGGCTGTTTCCTCTCCCCCCCTCTGGCCAGGACGTGAGCAGGAGGGCATGCTGTGCCACCTGCTCCTCACGCCGCGGCCCAGGCCACTGCCAGTTTCCCTCCTCCCCCCGGTACGCGCCAGTGTGGAAGCTCACGCTGACTGTGGCACCCACTACTCCAGCCTGGAGGACACTGAACATTCTTTGCAGGTTTGAAAACCTCTCCAAATCTCTCCTGCCAGGATTTCCAGTGATTTTGGCACACAGGAGGCCCTCTCCTGTCCCTGGCTCCTCAGCTCTCCTGCCTCCTCTCCAAAGACGGGAGTCCCGATTCTTCATCTTCTCACCCCTGGGAACCCTACCAGCGGCTCTGGAACCTGAGAAGCCCCCTGGGGGCTTGTTAAACCACAGACTGCAGGCCCCACCCAGCCGAGGCTGCTGGTCTGGAGATCCCCCCTTTGGGACCATCCACCCTCACCTGTCATCACCAGTAATGCCAGCCCTCCCAAGTCTCACCCCAAGTGCCACCACTCTGACCTGCCTCTTCCGCTCCCTCTAGGACCCTGATTCCAATGATTATGCCACCCCTCTGACCACCCCTCTTCCTCCCTCTCTGTGCCCTCAGCCCAGCATCCATGGCAGGCTACCTCCCTGACTGACACCCTCGGCAACCTGAGCCTCTCACTTGGTCAGACGTGCCAGGCAATCCCTGACCTCGACGAATCCCACCTCTTCCCTTCCAGCTGAGCGTGGCCATGGAACACCCCTGATGGCGCCTACTGGGGTCACTTCAAAGTTATGACCATGAGCCCCAGCAAGCCCTTGCACTGCCCAGCCATCCTGCCCCCTTCCCCTGGGCTGTTCCCATTCCAGCTCTCCGAGATGACCATTTAGCACTTGGTTCTCCGTCCTAAATCTCCAAACCTGAGCCCCCTTAGCTGCGGACCTTGCTTCCTATTTCACCAGGAAACAGGGGCTCCGGAAGAGAAGCTCCACAAGCTCCCACCTGACGCCTCTTCCTGTGACTGTGCTCATGCCCCCTGCGCCCAACCTGTGGCCTCGGATGGTGGCTCTGAGCTCCTGTCCACACCAAGTCCTCAGTTAGGCTCCAGTCCCTTGCTCTCCTGCCACCCCAGGGACATGGCTCCAGCAAGTCTCTCCTCCAGCATCTATTTCCACTGAATGAGAAGTATGCTGTCACTTCTACAACCAAGCAGGAACAAGAGCTTTCCCTTGGCCCCACCTCCCCCAGCAGCTACCCCCCATTTCTCTGCACCCCGTACAGCAGACGCCTCGGAAGTGCCGTCTGCGTTTGCCATCTCCTCTTCTTTCCTTCCTGCTCTGTCGAGCCCGTCGGACAGGCTGTCAGCCCCATCCCTGAGAGCGCCCCCGCTGACCACCCTGGTGCTGGATCCAGTGTTCGGCCCACAGCCTGGCAGAGGTGTTTGACCCAGGGGTTTCTCCCTCTTATCTTCCCAAACACTTCCCCTCACTGGGCCTCTAGGACACCACAGCTTGTGTCTGCCCCCTGCTCCTTCTCAGCCCCTTTGCTCTTTATAAATGGGTGGGTGGGGCAGGACTCAGTCCTCAGATCTCTACACTCTGTCTATACTCACTCTCTGCATGATCTCACTCAGGCTCGCTGCTTTAAATCTTCTCTGTAGATGACGACCCCCACTTTATGCCTCCCTCCTAGAACTTGTTCTGACCCAGGTTATATCCAGCTGCCTACGGGGCTTACTTGGGGATTGTGGTGGAAAATACTACTTGTTCCTCAGTAGCCATTTTTCCTTCGTCCTTAACAAAACAATCACCAGCACTTCACTGCCTGGAATTAGCACCACATTTCCCAGCTGTCTTTACAGTTGCAGGTAACCATGTGACTAAGTGTTGTCCAGTGAAATGGAAGGAGAATTCTCCTTAGAGTGTTCTCCCCAGTCTTCCTTCCTGGTAGCTGGCCCATGCATGTGATGGCTGGCACTCAAGCAGCTGCTGTGCACTAAGAGGTGCGAGCCAGGTGCCAAGGACGGCAGGACATCAGTCAATGATCATAGAGCTGCCAGGCCAGCCCTAGACTTTTTTCTTAAGGATTTAGTCTACATGCAAGAGATGAAGTTCTATAATATTTTGTTTAAGATGCTGTTATTTGTGGTTTTCTATCATGTTCAGGCAAACTGAATCCTAACAGATATAGATATCTAATGGACACTGCACACTTAACATATCCAAAATTGTACTGTGCTTACATCCCCTACCAACCTGCCACCATCTGCCCCATCTCTGTGAATGCCAATCCCATCTTTATAACTGGTCATACCAAAAGGCCTGGAGTCATCCTTCCCTCTTTTGTTTCTTTCATATACCACACTCAACCCTTTAACCAATCCTGTCTGCTCTCCTTTCAAAATAGATCCAGAATCCGATCACTCCTCAGCACCCTGCTGCGAGCACTGTGGCCCAGCCAGCCGTCTCTTACCTCAACCACTGCAACAGGCCCCAGAGATCTCTCTCCCTCCCCGCTCAGCTCCCTAGAGTCTACCCTTGACACGGTGGGATCCTGTGAAATCTAAGTCAGATCTTATCATTTCTCTGTCCAAAGCCCTCCTGAGTTCCCATCTCAGTCACAGAAAAACCAAGGCCTTCCCCAGGGGCCTGCCAGGACCTGCCCCTGAACCTCCCTTGGCTCCTGCCCTCCTCTCCCTCTGCTCCAGCCCAGGCCCCTCACTCTCCTCTGAACAGGCACCCATGGCCCTGCCTCAAGGCCTTTGCCTTTGCAGTTCATCTGCTGGTCTGATTGCCCTTTCCCCAGACATCTGCATGGCTGGCTTTCTACCCCCTTCAGGACTTTGCTTCAAGGTCACCTCTCAGCTCCCGACCACCTTCCTCCTGCCCAGCACTCTCCACCCCCTTTACCCAGTCTTCCAGCCCTCCTTACTCAGCACCCCTCACCTGAGGCCACATCCTAGCACATGGGATTATTAATATCTGGCTCTTGTTGTCTGCCCACCCCCTCTCCCCCACTAGAATGAAAACTCCTTGAGGGCAGCTCCTAGGGCAGAGCGCAGCAGCCGCTGTAACTAGATCTGTGCCTGGAAGGCAGGGGCAGCACAGAGGCCCAGTCTCTGGGCTCTTAGGAGGGGCGGGACAGGCACCAGCTTCTCCTGGACTTGCTGTTTCTGAACCAGGCGGATCTGCTCCAGCTGCTCCTGGGTCATTCCCTTCCAGCGGTCGGGGACCACACGGTGGGGCCCAAAGGAGCTGGCTGCCTGCTGCGGGTTCTCGGAGAGCAGGTCCCCATGTAGGAGGCTGGAGATCTCAGCCAAGTTGTCCTCCTGTTCTTGCTTTTTCTCTTGCTTTTTCCTTTCCGCTGACTCCATGGCCTAAGCAGGGGAACACATTAAGGAAGATACTCTGAGTGACTCCAGGGGATTCTGGAGCAAATCTGCAGCAAATTTCACTGGGGCCCCTGGGGGAAGGATGTGCTAAAGGTAGCCGGAGTCTGAGGGTGGGGTTAGACTTGTCAGACATGGATATAGGAGTATTCTTGGACCCCTGGCTGCCTGAGCACTGCTGGGTGGGGGGCCAGGCTGAGGGGATCACCACTTGTTGGGTGTGTGCGTAAGAGCTCCGGGTCTTTGTCCCAACGTGCCCAAGCAGGGAGCTGCCTCCCTGGGCTAGCGGCTCTGGGTGTCTTGCTTTGTCCTTTTGGTCCTTGCCATCACTGGCAGTTTGCCCTCCTCATTCTTTTCCCTGCTATTGAAAAGCAACATTCTCTGGTCTCTGGTCCAGTCTCTCTAGGATTTTTGATTGCATACCCCCATTAGCAGAACATTTTCGAGCTTGTGTCTCCAATATATATAGTTCACAATGTGGTACTACTATACCATAAATAGAACATGTGCTTTACCAATTATACACAAACACTGGAATCAAAAGTGATGAGGCTAAAAATAAATATGTTGCAAAGTTCTAATGTTTTCTTCTGTGGATCATCTTGCATGGCCAGCCTTCTTTGGAGACTATAGTTCTAGGTGACAAGCTAATCTCATAAACAAATCCAGGCTAAGCCCCTGCCCACCCAGGAAATATAGTTGCATTTGAAAAGAAAACCTTGAGGAATGGGGTATAATTTTCAAAAGGAATCGAGAACTTAAAGCAACTTTAGCATCGGGTTGGAGGGGAGAAGAATGTGTCAGAGGAAGTAGGCCAGAGTTTACAGAGGTGGAGGCAGCTGTCAGGGGACACCAAAGTCTGAGCTAAGCAGCATCATCATCATCATCATCATCATGTCTACTCCCATTAATGGGTAGCTTTGTATCTCTTCTTGGCAAAGAGGAGTTCTGAGTGGTGGTAAAGAACTGCAACCAGAACCAGGCACCGGAGCAGTGCTGGGGGTATCAGTCTAGGTAGATGTTACTGTCCTCATGTTACAGAAGAAGAAATTGAGGTTTAGAAAGGTGAGGTGACCTCCCCAGCCTGCACGGCTCCTGGATTCAGAACTAAGGATGGGGATTGGGTCTCATCATCTTGTAACTGGGCAGCTCCTGTTGGGCTCTGTCAGGGTTGGCAGTGTGACCAAGTGAGCAGGCTGAGACTGGATCCCAGGGAGGCCAGGGAGCCCTAGGACACTGCTGTGTGCTCGTCCTCCCCTCCAGAAACTGAGCCGGGGGTACATATACCTGGTTCTTGTTGAACTCTTTCACAGCTGCACAAACTGCCTTTTTGGTGGCACTTTCCAGCTTCTGTAGGTGCCTGGCTGTTTCATCGAACTGCAGCCTTGTCTCTGCGTAGAGGTTCTCTGAAAGGAGGCAAGATGCAATCAGACCGACTTGCCCACCAGGAGCACCTTCCCAGGCGTGCAGAGCACCCTGTGGTGTGGTTGCTCTGCCTTCACCTCTCACCACGTCCTCAGCCAGGAGAGCAAGGGCAGGAATGATGACTATAGGACCTGCCTCCCAAGGCTACAGGGAGAGTTCGATAAGCGAATTCAAGTAAAGCTCCTAGATGGGTGCCTGGCACTCAATGAGTGCTAGCGATCAGTACTGTGGGTTGGTGGTGTCTGCTGTGGTCCCAGGATGGGCTGATGGTGCACTCCTTGCTATCCCTGTTCTGTCAGGAGGCAGCTACATCCTTATAGTGGGCAAGGAATGGGGAAGCCCAGAAAAAGGGGCTGTGGAAACCAGACAGATCTCCATGGAGGAAGGGATGCCAGGTAACAGATATTTGTCGTGTGGCAATAGGAATTTGCCAGGCCAATAGGGGAAGGGAGAGGAGGAGGAGTCATCACCGAAGTGGAAGGTCCAAACAGCAAAATGCAAAGATCTGCTGTCAAACAGAGCTGGTTCACATCCCAGCCCAGACATGTCCTAGCTCTGTTAACCTCAACTATTACTTAACCTCTCTGAGCCTCCATGTCCTTATGGAGGCAGGACAACACCTGCTTGGCAGGGTTGTTACATTTTTTAAAAAGGCATTGATCAGAAGTTTCTTCATTCCCAGGGAAAGAAGAGATATGAGGGAAAAAAATGAAAGGAAAAAAAAAAAAGGAAAAACAAAAAGGGGGAAAACGAAAAAAAGAAGTTTCTTTATTGGTATTTGTGCCCTGTGGGTCTCCTCATTACCTCCAAAAACAAAGACCAAACTCTTTAGCCTAGAATTTCTGGCCTCTGTGCGCCATCAGCCTCACCTCTCATCCTCCATTTGTTCATTCATTCACTCAACATACAGCCATCAGGAGCCTGACATAGGCCACCCACTTTGCTGGGAACATAGTACAAAATGGTGAATAAAACAGAAAGGGTTTTTTCTGCCTTCCTGGAACTTGCTGTCTAGGAGATAACAGGAAACACGTGAACCCCAAAATAAATGTGTTAATCCAAACTGTGATAGTGCCATAGAAGAAAGGATGGGAGACTAAGAGAGTAAATGCTGGGGACACCTGACTTAGGTAGTTGGCGGGGAAGAGCAGGGTGTTACTGGACTTACACTGACTTTGACATGTGTATTAGACACTAAGAGCAATTAGATGGATTTATGAGTCTGGATTCAGGGAAGAGGCCAGGCTGGACACATACACTTGGGAAATGATGGCCTGTAAGTGGTATTTAAAGCCTGAGACTAGATGAGATCACCAGGAATGAGTTTAACTGAGAGAGGAGAGGCCCAGAGAGCACTGGTACACAACATCTAGAAGTTCAGAAGATGGGAGAAACCAACAAAGGACTGGGCAGGAAGAGAACCAGCATGAGAGTGGTGTCCTGGAAGCCAAATCACATGAATATTTGGAGGAGGAGGTGATCAACTGTGTCTCATGCTGCTGATAGGTCCGGATGGAGATCAAAAACTGACCTTGGATTGGGCGCATTGGAGGGGACTGGAGAAGTTGGCCAGGGCAGTTCCAGTGGAGGGAGGAGGGCAGAAGTCTGGTAGGGGTGGTTCAGAGAGAATGGGAGATGATGATTTGGGGAGATGTCGCTCATGGAGAGTAGAGTGAGAGAAAAGGAGTCTGGAAGGAGAATGAGCTGATCAAGGAAACTGCAAACTAGCAAGCAGAGAGAAGGGGCTCAAGGGGGCAGAGTGCCCTGCTCCGTCCCAGCTCCCTGTTTTGTCTTCGTCGCAGCTCATCATCATCTCATCACTCGCTGATATGCCCCGAGAGCAGGGATGTTGTGGTCTTTATTGCTGTGTCTTCCTGGCACAGGAGGTGGCCAGGAGGCTCAAATGCTGCTGAGAGCATGTGCGGGAACAACGGCTTTAGTGAAAATAGGGTTGATTGGGTCTTCTGCAGTTCCCTCACAGAGAGAGGCCGTTTCATGCCTCACAGTCTTTGCCCAAGAGGTTCCCTGGGGAGTCCTGGTGAGGACGTGTGAGCACCACGCCTGCGACTATGCCCCCACAGTACCCTCTAGGAACTTCTACCACAGCACCCAGGAGAGTTGGGGGGTGCCTACATATTTCCCATTGATCTTCCCAGCAGACTGTGAACACACTGAGGGCAGGGACCCATTCGTAGTTACCTCTGTGCTCCAGCACCCAACTCGGGCCCTGACACAGACACATGCTCAGAAAGTGTTTCCTGCATGACTGACATGGGACTGGAGGTGTTTCCCTCTGGGGGTGCAGGCTCTGACTTCTTTCCCCATACGGCCAGAGCAGCATCTGGCTGGGCACATTAGTAGGACTTAAAAACAAACCCATAAAAATTAGAGGTTGGTTTGCTGAAGAGAGCATTGAGACCAATTTGTCTCTTTGTTTCATTACCTGCACGTTTTTGGACAGCACGGGCATTCCTCCATTCCCTTTGCTGTTGAAAGGACCACTCTCTGTTTTGCTCCTCTTGGAATTTCTTCCTCTCATAGAAGTTTAAATCTTCTCCCATGAATTTCTGCATTCCTGATACTGTATTCCGAATATCATTATCTGACTGCCGGGCTGGAATATCTTTCTTAAGGGCTA
>NW_012152319.1:456321-456651 GCF_000956105.1 Propithecus coquereli
ACTCTCTAAAAAAGTCACACAACCATTAAAGGATCAGTATCTGGAATATACAAAGAGTGCCTACGAATTCATTAAAAAAACCCAAACAAAAAATGGGCAAAGGACAGTAGTAGGCAAATCACTATAAAGAAAACTGAGTGATCAATAACTTGTGAAAGGATGATCAACCTTTCAAGATGGGAAACATTCGATGAATCTGAGGCAAAATATTTACAATGCTAACAATAGCACATACTAGTAAGGATGTGGAGAAACAAGATCTCTCATTTACTGCTTGTGGGAGCATAACTAGGTACACTTACAACAAAGCAATTTGGAAATATCCCATAA
>NW_012152319.1:464641-469973 GCF_000956105.1 Propithecus coquereli
TGAGGGGACGTGAGGGGGACCGCGCGGCCTGGACTGCGGGCGGCTGCTGGGGGTGCCAGCCCGGCCTTCTGTCCCCGGCCTGGACCCCGGCCGTCGCCCCCGCCCCACCTCGGACCCAGCCCTCCCCCCGCCCCTGGGTACCCACCGTCGTCCTCCACCCGGGCCTTCTGTCCCGGGCCTGGACCCCGGCCCTCGCCCCGCGTCCCCCCTCAGCCCCAGCCGTCCGCCCCGCAACCCCGGTTCTGCCGTGGGCCCTCTTCTCCTCGCGCTCGCTCCTCCTGCTCTGGCGGCTTCCTCTCTTGCTCTGAGCCCTAGTCACTCCTCTCCGTCCCCTCCACGTCTCATCCAGAGACTGAGAGGGAGATTCGCGGCGGTCAGCGGTTCTAAGGAGCCGGGGCAGCTCTTTGGATCCAGGGAAGCTTTGACCCAGGAATGCAGTGCTCATGGCCCTGTCTGTCGAGCTTTTGCTGAGTCCCTGGCACCGCTGTTTTTGTTTGACCCTGACGGACTGGGATTCCCCTCCGTTTTATAGTCGAGAAGACTGAGGCCCAGAGAGGCCAGATGGCGCCGAGGCCACCCGGCGAGCGCGGAGCCTGGACTCGAGTCCCCTCCACGCCGGCGTGCAGCGCCGGAGGAGCAAGGCCAAAGTGGCGGTTTCCTCCGTGCCTCTTCCTTTGGCTCTCTCGGCTCAGATATCCTTTCTTAGCTCAGAAACCAGATTCCGGTTGAAAGTTAACTGTTGCCTCAATAAACTAATTTATCTGACAGATAATAATAGAGCAGTGAAATATATGCTGTCCTGGCACAGGAAATCTGTATATTTATTGGGATGTGAAATTTTTGTTGCCTTATAAAAAGTAGCTGCCGTTTCATATTTGCTTTTTGCATTTAGTACATGTAAAAGAATACCTGAGTTTAGAAAAATTCACGTATGTGAAGGTTTCCTTGCCTTTTGTGTGTAATGTATTTCCTGATGGACGCGTTACCAAAAAAACATCGAAAAGATGATGAAATACACTTGCATTCTTCCCCTATCTAACCTTCTTCACTCAGGAGGCCACTGGGCCCATCATTAGTTAATTTCCACCTTTTATGATTATGTGAAAGGTTGCTCAATTATATTTTATAAATCCAATGGCGGGATGCTTAGAATGAGTATCTACACAAAGTCTTGGACTTCAGTCAGCCTCAACTACATGCCCATTACCATTCAAATCCTGTTAAACTGGTGTTTTGAACCTTTTTAAACTAGTGCCAAACTTGTAAAAAATAATCTTACTCCTTTTATTAATTTAAAAATACATATTGTAGGCCGGGCGCGGTGGCTCACGCCTGTAATCCTAGCTCTCTGGGAGGCCGAGGCGGGTGGATCGCTCAAGGTCAGGAGCTCGAGACCAGCCTGGGCAAGAGCGAGACCCCGTCTCTACTGAAAAATAGAAAGAAATGGTCTGGACAACTAAAAATATGTATGTATAGAAAAAATTAGCCGGGCATGGTGGGGCATGCCTGTAGTCCCAGCTACTCGGGAGGCTGAGGCAGGAGGATCGCTTGAGCTCAGGAGTTTGAGGTTGCTGTGAGCTAGGCTGACGCCACGGCACTCTAGCCTGGGCAAAAAGAGTGAGACTCTGTCTCAAAAAAAAAAAAAATAAACAATTAAAATGAGTATTCTCTATATGTAGACCACTGATTAATTTCAAAAATAAAACTGAATGAAAAACATATGTTGCAAAAGGATCTATTCAATAGGATACCAGCCTTTTTGTTGTGACAAGGGGTCCATTCATTGTCTGTGGCAAATGTAACTTGCTCTCACTCTGTAAACCTATCTTTCCCTCTTCAGTGAACCTTGCTTCATGCTTACCTTGCTTTTGGTGTCTGTCATTCTTCAGCCAAGAGCCCACCAAGAACTGAGAACAGACAAGATTACCGACCCCTAACCCTGACACTTTAACTTCTGTGACTCTTTTCCATGATTTGCTTCCAAACTTTCTGGCCTTCTTTATCAGTCTTCTTTCATTTCTTAAATATTGGAGAGCCCCAATGTTTCTCCCCAAACCTTCTCTTTTCACACTTATTCTTAACCTTTTTTTGGCTTCATGGAAATCCTGGAGAATATGATAAATTCCAGGAATCTTCTGAGGGGAGGGCATGTTGCATATAATTTTAGGATTACATGGACATCCTGAAGTAACTGGCAGACCCCCTGGGGGTCCTTACTCCTCAGGTTAAGAACCACTTTTCCACAGCTTTAACTACCATCTATGGTGCTTGATGACTCTCAAATCTTTTCTGTTTAGCCTGGATCTCTCTCTTGATCTCCAGACTCACATATCCAACTTCTTACTGTATTCCTTCACCTGAATGTCAAACAGGAACCTAAAACTCATCATGTCCCAACTGAGCTCATCTCTCCCCCTCCTCCCAATAGTCCTGCATCCTATGGTTTCCATTTTGGTGAGTGACATGATCATCCAACAAATTGCCCAAGTTATAAGGTAATAAAGGCATCAATCTGGACTAGAAAAAAAAAAAAGATCTATTCAATAGGATACCATTTATGCAAGTTTTAAAAACACAGAAAAATCATTTATATTGTTATGGATACATACGTAAATACTATAAGTATAAAATGTTTGGGAATGATAAATATTCCTGAGGAGGAAGGAAAAGAAAAATTATGAGGTAAGGGAGAGCTTTAGCTATACATATAACACAATTCTCAAAAAGCACTATTAAGACATCTGAATCCAATTTGGCAAAATGTTAACATCTATAATAGTCTGGTGGTAGGTATATTATGTGTCTGTCATATTGTTTTTGTAAGTTTTGAATTACTTTATAACTAAAAATAAAAAAGGTAAAAATTTTGGAAAATACAGAACAGTATAAAGGAGAAAATAAACTTTACTCATAATTCTATCATTTCGACATCACCACTGCTAACATTTTGATGTATTTCCTTTTTCTTCTAAGCATATTTTAAAAACTTAATTGACAGCCTATTATAATCTATAATTTGTATCCTGCTTTTTTTCTATTTTAAAAATCCTTATGGTGCTTTAAAAAACTGAAATCAACAGTTACTGAAATTGTTGGACATGATAGGGGGAATAAATTCTATTTTGAAATTTTGATATAAGACCTAGAATACCATTATTTGAATCATGTCTATCTCTTCAAGGGTGTTAGCTTGGGCATGTTTGTCATCTGGTGTAAACAGCTGTCCTCCAAGAAGGCCTTGAACTTTTTTGTGGGGAGGGGGGAGTGAGAGAGAGTGAGAGAGAGAGAGAGAATGTGTTTAAGGCTTTTCCTACCCAGTTTTTTAAGAGAACAGAGAAAAACATACATTTATCCTAAAAATATATTTCCTGCCATCTACATTAGAATTCACTAGCTGTTTTTCTTTTAAGAGAAAAAGAATTAGCACATTAAGTTAATCGAGCACAAGAGATTTTAAAAGGAGGAAGAGCGTGAAAATGACGATTTTTTACATAAAGACTTAGGCACACAGCCCTATACCAACAGATAAAGCATTCAGGAAATGCTCACCAAAGGTTTCATGTCTAGCTTTTTCAGTTGCTTCTTTTATGTTCTGGTCATGAACCTGAAGATTCCAGGCTTCTGTGTCTCCCTGGGTATGTCAAACCAGGGGAGAAGAGTTAGAGCCAGATAATTTTGTTCAGTAGATAACAATCCTACTTGTGGTTTTGGACTTGCTCCACTGTAAAAGGGTTGTCTTAGGTACATACATATCAGGACTTTCATACTTGGATGCTTTTGTTTATACTCTTTGGCTCTCAACTTTACCCCGCCTTTCCTTCCCCCTTTCTCTTAGTTAACAAATACTCACCCTCAAAATATTCCTTAGGCATCACCTCCTCTGGGAGGCCTTCTCTGGTTCTCCCCCCAGCCCTCAGCCCCAGTCTGTGCTCATGTGGCACCCCAGTGCTCCCCTCGCTCACAGCACTGATTCCACTGCATTTTAACGTAATTTTAATATTTTAATGTCTGCCTCCTCCACTGGGCCATGAGCTCTGCAAGGTCAGGGACTGCCTTATTCCTCATCTCGACCTGGCTCAGGCTTGGCACAAAATAGCAATTCCACTGGCGCTTGTCAAATGAATGAACAGGAAGGAACCCCTGGTAACGCAGAAAATCTGGTTCAGAGCGGGGAGAACCGCGATCTAATCTCTGTTTCCCCACTAACTCCAGACAAGCTGCCCTCCTCTCTGGGCCCCCATGTGCCCATCTGTCAAGTGAGAGGGCACACTGTTTGGCCTGTTAAGGTCTCTCCCACCTTGGGCAAAGTCAATACGTCGAACTGTTCCTTCCCCCACCCCCATGCCCTCACCTGGCGAGCTTGCAGCTGTGCCTGGGTCAAAAGTTTCATTCCAAAAGTTCGCCTCCTCTCTCCCACGCCGCCCGCCTCCGCCCCTCCACACTCGCTCCCCGCCCCTTCCCTTTCGGGCCCTGGCGCTCACCCCAATGATCCGGTTCCTGGCGTTGAAGACCCGTTCCTGCCTGCACAGCTCCGCGTGTCTCCTCTCGGCCAGGCTAGCGGACCCCTTCAGGTCCTTAGGCAGCGCCACCTCCATGGCTCTGGGAACCGACGGGAAATTCTACGCGGTTTTCAGAACATGCAAGATAAGAAAAAAAGACAACAAAAAGAAAGCAGGCTGTAGCCCAGAAGAAGCTGGCGCACGCAGAGGTTGGGCGGGTGGGACAGGCGTCTGCACCGCCGCTTTCAGTCGGGCTTTCCCTGCGCCGCCAACGCGGCGGAGATCCTGCCGCCTCGGAAACGCCAACAACACTCCCGTTGCCAAGGAACCGCGCGGAGCTCGCCGCGGGCTCGCTCTCGTCTCGCGAGACTTGGCGAGGCTCTTCCCGCGCTTTTTCTCGCCGGCGTGTGAGGACGTTGCTGAGGCGCCGAGGGCGCAGCCATGGGCCACCTGGAGCTGCTGTTCGTGGAGAACTTCAAGTCGTGGCGGGGCCGCCAGCTCATTGGTCCCTTCAGGAGGTTCACTTGCATCATCGGCCCCAACGGTTCTGGTAACTGGGCACCTCGGGGTGGGACCGGAAAGCCTCCACCCGCCACGGGGCGGCCAGGCGGCCCTTTGCCTGAGGGGACGTGAGGGGGACCGCGCGGCCTGGACTGCGGGCGGCTGCTGGGGGTGCCAGCCCGGCCTTCTGTCCCCGGCCTGGACCCCGGCCGTCGCCCCCGCCCCACCTCGGACCCAGCCCTCCCCCCGCCCCTGGGTACCCACCGTCGTCCTCCACCCGGGCCTTCTGTCCCGGGCCTGGACCCCGGCCCTCGCCCCGCGTCCCCCCTCAG
>NW_012152319.1:472958-477444 GCF_000956105.1 Propithecus coquereli
TTTTTTTAGAGATGGGGTCTTGCTGCATTGCCCAGGTTGGTCTCAAACTCCTGGCCTCAAGCAATATTCTTGCCTCAGCTTCCCAAAGTGCTGGAATTACAGGTGCGAGCCATAATTCCTGGCCTAGTCATTCTTTTTTATAATAATTTCCTATTGTCACCACTTGCCAAAACTTTACATGTTCTCATTTGTTTGTCTTTAGTAGATCTAATTTTGTTTTTTTTGGTAGAGGAAAAATTTCAGTTTCAATCTTAGCTGTCATGTTTTCTATTGTTAAATTCAGCAAATAGTTGTTCCATATATAGTGCTAGGAACAGAAGAAGATACACAGAATAAGATAGCTTTTGTTCCAGAGGTACAAGGAGCGTAAGAAAATAGCACACTAATTGAAATAGAAGGCCAAATAACACTTTATGAAACTTAAAACAATGAAAATAAAACATGTGATTTGGGGAGGTATGACTGGAAGAGGTATAGATCAGGAAAGGTTTTCTAAAGGAGATGGCAACTAGCTACCAGAGTAGATGGCTACTCTGGGCTTAAAGAGTAGAATTTTTTTCCAGGGATTTCTGAAAGTCTATTTATGGGACAACTAGCAGTCTAAATTAGCCAAAATGTAGTGTATATCTAGGGAAGCAGTGGGTTGTAAGGCTGGTGAGTTTGTATTTAACTTTCTGGGAAGAAAAAAGAGACTTTGAAGGATTTTTGGTAGGGAAGTGTGCCTGAGACTAAGGCCATCCTCTCCATTTGTACTTTGGATCCTGTCCCCTCCTTGAGTCTTTGCTTTTGTTAACTATCATCTTTCTCTTTTGAATTAACCACTTTCTCCCTTGTTGGATAATTTTCATTGGCATAAATACATGCCTTATTAACAGTAATTTTAAAAAATATTACGACTTGTGAAAAAGGAGTATAATATAATGTTAATTGTAGAATTTAGTGGTAAATATATGAGTGTTTACTATAAAATTCTTTCAACTTTTCTGTATGTTTGAAAATTTTATAATAAAATGCCTGGGGGAAAAAAAATCTCTTGAACCTCACCGTTTCCTCAGGCTGTTAGCTCATTTTTGTTATCAGTACAGCTAAACTCCTTGAAACAGTTGTCTATAGTTCCTTTCTCTTCTCAACTCTCTTGACTCATTTCTCAGCCCCAGACTCCACTGAAATGGTACTTATTAAGGTCACTGACAGCCTATATTTTATAAAAGTCAGTGGTCAGTTCTCTGTCTTTATCCTGTATGGCCTTTTAGTAGCCTTTTCATTTAAAAACAATTGAAGCCTACTATGTGCCATGTGCTGTTCTAGGTGGTTTGGGATTCATCAGTGAAAAAACATAAAAATCCCTGTCCTAACTGAGCTTATGTTCACGTGCAAGGAGACAGACAACAAACTAAATATGAAAAGTATATAGAATATTAGAAAGTAATAAGTTTTTTCCTAATGTTTAATTATTATGGGTACATAATAGTTGTATATCTTTATAAGGTACATGTGATGTTTTGATGCAGGCATACAGTGTAAATTAATCAAATCAGGGTAATTGGGGTGTCCATCACCTCCGGCATTTAACATTTCTTTGTATTAGGAACATTCCAGTTCCACTCTTTTAGTTATTTTAAAGTATACCCTAACTTATTGTTGATTATATTAATAGTCACTTTGTTGTAAGAAAATAATAAGTTTTAAGGAGAAAAATGGAAACCAGAAAGGGAAATAAGAAATATTGGGGATGTTTTTTAAAGAAGTTGGTCAAGGAAAAGCATTGCTGCCAAGGTGGCAAGTTAGATCACATTTCATCTCTCCTTCTTTGAAACACTTTGCTCTTTGGACTTTATTGACTCTATTTCTTTTCCTCACTTCACTAGCCACCGCTCAATTATTGGCTGTTTCTCCCTCAGATCTCCTATGTTGGAGTGCCCCCAGGAATATGTCCTCTGTCTCTTTTCTGTGTTCTTTCCCCAGGTAATCTCATCCAGTACCGCAGTTTCAAATGCCACCCTTATGCTGGTGAATTTCAAAATTATATCTCCAGTGCAGTCCATTCTCCTGTGTACCAGATTAATATCCAAGTGTTTAGTTTGCCATTTCTAATAGACATCTGAAACTTAACATACTAAGAAAAGAAAAAAGGTTATTGATTTCCTGTCCCTTTCCCTTCCCTAAAAAATAAATTCTTGCTAGGTACCATTTACTCATTGATCCAAACTAGAAGCCTAGGAGTAATTCCTATTTCCTGTTCTTAACTTATGTACCCCACTACCCTCATCCAGTTGTCTATAAATCCTGTGAGTTACCTCTAAAATATATCCTGAGTCTAAGTGCTTTTTACCATTTTCCACTACTGCAACATAGTTGAGGCAGTGAGATCTCTCATTTTGACTATTACCATAACCTCCTAACTGGTATCTTTGCTTCCATCCTTATCTCTCTATAATTTTTTCTCACAGCAGCCAGCTTTGAATGTTAAAAAAAAAATGTAAATCTGTAAGTCAAAACACTCTCCTGTGGCTTCTCCTTGCACTTAGGATAAAAATCCATATTTCTTACCATGATCCACAAAGCCGTTTATGATCTGGTCCCCTGTATATTTCTCTACTCTAGTCTTCTCTTCCTCCACATTTACTATGTTTGGGTCAGTAAGTATTGCTTTTTCTTACCTTCCTCACATAGGCCAAACTCATTTCCATTTCAGAGTAAGCACCGAATGCTTTTCTTTCAGGGTTTCCTGTGGCTGCTGCCTTCATGAATTCTCTTTCATCCTTGATAAATAATCCCAACCACAGCCAATACATTATGAATCATGTCATTTCTACCTCCTTAATAATCCTGTCCTCTCTATTCGCACTGCTATCATTTTATTTCAGACTCATCATTTTTTCTTGGATCGATGCAGTAACCTTTTAGCTGAATTCCCAACCTCCAGTCTTACCCTACTTTAAATCTGTGTGCCATTGCTACCAGAATAATCTTTATTTGTTCCTGCAAGAAAGAAGATTCGTTTTATTTTCTTGATAGACGAGGAAAAGGCATCTGACAAAATTCAATATCCATTCCTATCAACAGGGTTTTCTTTGTTATGATTTTCAAGTGATTTTTTTCCTGTATTTTCTCAATTCTGTGCATTGAATGGTTTACTCTTTTCTAATCGAGAGAAATGTTATTTAAAAAAAAAATTTTAGATAATCTATAATATTAATAGCTGCTGAATTTTTAAAAAATATCATCATAAAAGCATTAATATAGCATTGTAAAAATTAGGAATTAAATGAAAACATATTCCCACAATTCAGAGATTATTACTCTAATACCTCGGGGCATATCCATACAGATTTTTTTTCTACGCAAACTTTTTAAAAATGAAAATGACATCATACTGTACCTACTGTTTTCTAACTTATCAGGCAACCTTTTTCAGTAAATGTTCATTTCATCTGATGCACAGCTCGAATTCAGATTTCCTCAACTGACTCCAAAATGTTCTCTGACCAAATCATTTGCCAACTCAGAACCACATAGTGCATCTGATCGTTATACCCCTTAAATCTCTTAGTTTAGACCTGGCACAGTGGCTCATGCCTGTAATCCCAACACTTTGGGAGAATAAGGATCACTTGAGGCCAGGAGTTCAAGATTATCCTGGGCAACATTGTAAGACCCCATCTCTACAAAAAATACTAATAGAAAAATTAGCCAGGAGTGGTGGTGTGTGCCTGTAGTCCCTGCTGCTTGGGAGACTGAGGTAGGAGGATTGCTTAAGCGTAGGAGTTTGAGGTTACAGTGAGCTATGATCATGGCACTGCACTCCAGCCTGTCTCTTAAAAAAATAAATAAATAAACAACCTCTTAGTTTAACACTTTTTATTTGTAACACTGACTTGAAAAAATTAGAAACATTTCCGACAGAATGTTTAGATTTGTCTGATTGCTTCCTTATGGTCATTTAGTTTATTCTTCTATCCCCTCTATTTTTGTGAACTGGAAGGTATATTTAAAGAGTTCATAGATTCAAATTAAACATTTTTGGCTAGACTCCATCACAGGCGATAATTGTATACTTCACATTGCATTATATCACATAATATATGGTTGTTTCACCATTGGTGATGCTAAGATTGACCTCTAGGGTGGTGACAGTGACCTCACCATTGTATAATTAATTTTTTCCTCTTCTAACTAGAAAGTCCAGTGTTACTTTGGTGTTATACAGATGTTCTGTATTGACCATTTACCTGATGGTTTTAATACCAATGGTCTTGCTTGAATCAGCATTTCATTTAGATTTGCAAAATCAGATTTTTCTAGTTCTGTCAGGCTTGGTACATTCAATGGATGGTAATCCCCTGTAAAAAAGAGCTTTCCTTTGTTAACTAGGGTTTTTTATTTTTTATTTTTTTTTTTGCTTAATCTAGAATACAGTTCACACTAGAAAAACAGTATAAATGCTTTCTTCTTTTCTTATAATTAATATTTTCCAAGAAAAGAG
>NW_012152319.1:477649-479525 GCF_000956105.1 Propithecus coquereli
CAGTATAAATGCTTTCTTCTTTTCTTATAATTAATATTTTCCAAGAAAAGAGTTTTAATAGCTGCCTCAAATGTTGAAAATTAGTTTTTTCTTTTTTTGTTGTTAGTATTGTTACAGACTCATGGATTTCCATTGATGCAGTATGTTTTAATCCGCCAAAATCATTCTTTTTGATGCTCAGATTGTCATAACTTCAGTCACTGGGAGCTCCTTCAGGCTGTTTCCTGTGTCCTTTGGTCATGACCACATTAATATTATCTAGCTTCCTTGCTTTCTGACATATGATGTCCTAGTTCCCAGGTTCATCTTCAATGTTCCCTGTCTCAGACCTGGATTTAGCTAGATCTCCAAAGACTTCTAGTTCCTTTTGGTAGGAAAAGTATTACAGACCACCATCTGAGAAATAGAGGTAATCATTACATTTGGTAACATTAGTTCTAGACCATTTCAGTGGGCAGGGCTAGAAGCTACATGAAGTACTTTTTTAGATTTTTTTTTTTTTTTTTGACACAGGGTCTCACTCTATTGCCCTGGGTAGGGTGCAGTGGTGTCATAGCTTACTACAACCTCAAACACCTGGGCTTAAGTGATCCTCCTGCCTTGGCTTCCTGAGTAGGTGAGACTACAGGCCTGTGCCACCATGCCTAGCTAATTTTTCTATTTTTTGTAGAGACTGGGTCTCACTGTGTTGCTCAGGCTGGTTTCAAACTCCTGGCTTCAAGCGATCCTCCTGCCTCAGCCTCCCAAAGTGCTAGAATTACAGGTATGAACTACTGTGCCTAGCCTGTTCTCTTTTTAATTAACAGCTTTATTGAGATATAATTTATATTAAAAATACATCCTTTTAAAGTGCACAATTCATTGGTTTTTAGTATATTCACAGAGTTGTGCAGCCATCATCATCATCGAATTCCAGAACATTTTCATCACTCCAGAAGAAACCTTGTGCCCATTAACAATCACTCATTATCTCCTTTCTACCAGCTCCTGGCAACTGCTAATCTACTTTCTATCTCTATGGATTTGCCTATTCTGGACATATCATATAAATGGAATCAGTCAACATGGCCTTTTGTGTCTGGCTCCATTGACTTGGCATAATGTTTTTGTTTTTTTTTTTTTCAGCATATTATGGGGGTACAGATGTTTAGGTTACGTGTGTTGCCCTTGCCCTGCCTCCCCCCTTGGCATAATGTTTTTAAGGTTCATCCATGTCGTAGCTTGCATTAGCACTTATTTACTTTTTATTGCCAAATGATATTCCACTGTATAAGTATACCACATTTTGTTTATCCATTCATCAGTTGATAGGCATTTGGGTGTTGCCACTTTGTAGCATGTTATGCTGCCTAAATATTTGTATATGATTTTTTATGTAGACATATGTTTACATTTGTCTTGGGTGTATTTACCTGGAGTGGAATTGTTGGGTGATATGGTAACTCTATGTTTAACATTTTGAGGAACTTCCAAACTGTTTTCTAAAGTGGCTGCACCATTTTACATTCCCACTGGCAATGAATAAGGGTTCCAGTTTCTCCATATTCTCACCAATACTTGTTGTCTTTTTAATTTTAGCCATCCTAGTCAATGTGAAGTGGTTTTGATTTGCATTTCCCTGATGATTAATGATTTTGAGCATCTTTTTATGTTACAGTAATTTTTTAAACTACCAATACCAATAATATAAACCATAAAGCTACTAAAGGAAATTTGAAATTTCTGTGTACTCCTTTTTGGTACTTAGAATGCATCCCACTAAGAATACACAGTCAGGGCCGGGTGCGGTGGCTCACACCTGTAATCCTAGCTCTCTGGGAGGCCGAGGTGGGCGGATTGTTTGAGCTCAGGAGTTCGAAACCAGCCTGAGCAAGAG
>NW_012152319.1:480651-541466 GCF_000956105.1 Propithecus coquereli
AAAAAAAAAAAAAAAAAGTAGAGGAATCATCAGTGGAGAGGCCCAGGCCTAGAGAGGAAAGAACCCAGAAGGAATTTTGAAAGGGCAAGAATCCTTCCATCAAAGGGCACAGCCAGCCAGAGGCTACCTCACAGGGAGAGAAGTGGGGAATAAATACCCAGACCTCACTCTTTTCCCCTTCTCCAACCTGCTGCCAGGGCTTTGTGTGCATTTTATCTTAAAACTTATTATAGTATATTTTAATTTCCTGCTTTTAATGGAAAGAGCATAGGTTTTGGAATCAGACATATCACTCCAAGACACATGAGTTGTTTAACTTTGAGCCTCTGCTTCTTTATTTGAAAATGCAAATTAAAAATCTATCATATAGGATTGTTTTGAAGACAAAATAACAGATGCAGGGTGTCTGGCACAAAATGGGGTTCAATAGAAGTTGAGCACATTCCCCACTGTGAGCACCTTGGAGAAATCAGGAGAAAAAATTACAACAAATTTAGTTTAAAGATCTAATTGATTTTTATTTATAATTCTAGAGTCAGGCAACACCTCATTCTATAAAGTAGAATGAGAGTTCCACTGGGCATTACAGACTGGTTGGTTTTTATAAGGTGAGAACACGGAAACAGCAATAAAAGTGGATTGGTTAACAGGTTACTGCAGGTTACTTTTCTCACAAAGGTTAAAGCAGTGGGGACTTCCTTATCAGGCTGACTCAGGTAGACTGAGCTCTTTTCTAATTGGTTCCTGTGAATCTCCTGTTTTCAGGAAAAACTGGTCTGTTTGGGGATTTACCTGCTTCCTTAAGGTTTCAGTTTGGTTATATGGCACTTAGCATGAGTGACTCCATTTGGTTTGGTCTGGTCTGTTGGGGTTTAGTGATAGAGGCTAGTCCAAAACTATCGCCTCCCATAAATTTCGTTTAACAAGGTAAAATCCTACATATTGTTAGTCCTTTTAGCCCTAGTGCTTAGTTAAGTGCGTGATAAATAGGTGTTCAGAAAGTGTTTGTAGAATGAATGAATGAGTTTGAGGGGAGAAGAGATTGAAGGTTGAAAAGTAAGGGAGACTTGAACTGGTAGAGGGATGATGAATAAGGAGAGCAATGAGAGAGATCCTTAGAGTTGAATCAAAAGGGACTTTGAAAATGATAGTGTAATTTTTATATCTTTGAATACTTTGTCCATGTTTAGCAAGTGATGACAGCCTAAAAGATGACTTCCAGAATCATTATTTTCTAAATTATGGTTTTAAATTATTTACAGCAGAGTTCCCCAATCTGACCATTACAAAACTTGACTTGGTTCGTTCATTCTTTCATTTTTTATCAGCAGGTGGTTGTTAAACTAACACAAGCTGGCAGGTAGGCATTTAATAAGTGTTTTTTTTTTTTTTTTTTTTTTTTTGAGACAGAGTCTCACTGTGTTGCCCGGGCTAGAGTGCCGTGGTGTCATCCTAGCTCACAGCAACCTCAAACTCCTGGGTTCAAGCGATCCTCCTGCCTCAGCCTCCCGAGTAGCTGGGACTACAGACATGTGCCACCATGCCCGGCTAATTTTTTTTTTTTTCTAAATATTTTTAGTTGTCCAATTAATTTCCTTCTAATTTTAGTAGAGACGGGGTCTCGCTCTTGCTCAGGCTGGTTTCGAACTCCTGAGCTCAAACAATCCGTCCACCTCGGCCTCCCAGAGAGCTAGGATTACAGGCACGAACTACCGCGCCCGGCCAATAAGTGTTTCTTGACCATATTGTTTGAAGTTGCCTCTCCTAGTTACTCTTGTTTTATCATCTAGTTTATCTTCTCATGATACTTATCACAGTATGTAACTGTCTTTTCTTATCTGACACTCGTGATAAAATATAACGTTCATTAGGCAGGGACGATATTAATTGAATGAATGAGTTTGGGTGGAGAAGTATTTATTTTAGGCAGATTTTAAGTAAGAATTGACCAAAAAGACATTCTGTTTAGCTGCTACTTAATAATTACTTCAATTACTGAATTGAATTACTTAATAACTTAATTCAATGAATGTTTATTTTGTCCTATATGCACTGTCTTACAATAACCTTCAATGTGTGGATTATCAGTTAACCCAAAAAAGCCACATTTCTTACCTATTAGTTAACTGAGACTCAGCTAAATAAATTTGCAGCATCTTAACCATTTTTGGTTCTTTTTAGAAAGATCCTAAACCTCTTTTTAGAAAGATCCTAAGCCATATTATTATAGTAGCTGACAACATCATTTTTCTTTGTTCATTTTACTTTCCCCATAAAATTTAAATTATTAATACTTGTGGATGTGGGGGGGAAGGGACATGAAAAAGAAAAAAAACATTAAATGGAGATGGTAGTAGTTACATTGACACTGCACCTTGGAAATTGTATTAGAGCCAATTATGGGCTCATGGCTGAATAACAAGTTTACCATTGGGTTGGGAATCTACACTGCTACCCCTAGGTTCAATGATTTGCTAGAAGGACTCACAGGACTCAGCATATAGTTGTACTCAAGACTATTATACAATAAAGAGATAGAAAGCAAACCTGAGCAAAGGGAAAAGGCGCCTAGGGTGAAGTCTTAGGAAACCAGGCACAGGATTCTAAGAGTCTTTGCCCATTGGAGTTACACCGTGTTTAAATTCCTCCAGCAACCAGACTGCAAGTGTGAAATACTGCCTACTAAGGAATCTTACTAAAGACTCAGTGCCTAGGGTTTTGTTTTTGTGTTTATTTGGGAGATGGTCACATAGGTACCCTCTGCCTATCATGTACCAAAATTCTGGAACCCTGGAAAGAAAGCATGTGTTCAGCATAAATCACATTGTTTGGATACTTTAAGCCCAGTGAGCCATTCTTACCAGGGAGTGGTAGAAACCCTCCCAAAAATACAAATACAAATCCCAAGATGCCAGCCAACCTTGTAAACAGGCCTTTCAAAGAATAGGAATCTCAGGCCTGTTATATAATTTTTCTATAGCACAATCTCATACCAATTATAAATATTCTAGAAATTTTAGTCTAGTCCTTGGGAAGATCCTGGATTTTGTTAGTCTTTTTTGTTTGTTTTTGTTTTTGAGTATGTGAGGGTTTGGTGCTGCACTGATGCTTTAGATGATCATTTCCGTATTTATAAAATGAAGGTAACTGAAATTCAGGTAAGTTAAATGATTTGCCATGGTGTGATACCTAATAATGAGAGCTGGGATTTAGATTCATGTATTTAGATCCTTAATTTAGACCTTTTTTTTTTTTTTTTTTTGAGACAGAGTCTCACTCTGTTGCCCGGGCTAGAGTGAGTGCCGTGGCGTCAGCCTAGCTCACAGCAACCTCACACTCCTGGGCTCAAGCGATCCTACTGCCTCAGCCTCCCGAGTAGCTGGGACTACAGACATGCGCCACCATGCCTGGCTAATTTTTTCTATATATTTTTAGTTGTCCAATTAATTTCTTTCTCTTTTTAGTAGAGACGGGGTCTCGCTCTTGCTCAGGCTGGTCTCGAACTCTTGAGCTCAAACAATCCGCCCGCCTCGGCCTCCCAGAGAGCTAGGATTACAGGCGTGAGCCACCGCGCCCAGCCATAATTTAGACCTTTTAATGCTCCTTGATAGCTGCAGAAAAGAAACAAGTAATCTACATTAAATTTCTTGGTCACATGCATTTTTAACATTGACAAAACAGGATTATTTAGACATGTGCCCTGGCTATATTTCACTTCTATTGGTGGCCTGATTTCAGTTCTGGGCAAAGTGTTTTATCATTAAGAATGGGTAATGCTTTATCTCTTTTCATCACCAGGAAAATCCAATGTAATGGATGCACTTAGTTTTGTAATGGGAGAGAAAACAGTTAATTTAAGAGTGAAAAATATTCAAGAGCTTATTCATGGTGCACATATTGGAAAACCTGTTTCTTCTTCTGCAAGTGTAAAAATTGTATATGTGGAAGAAAGTGGAGAAGAGAAAACATTTGCAAGGATTATCCGAGGTATTTTTTTGTAGATATTTGCTTATGAGTCATTTGATTTTTCAAGAGTTAAGATTGCCCGTTTTTTTCTTTCTTTGAAGGGTGTGATTTATTATTCTATTGGCATAGTAAACTAGAGTTTCTTTTTTTTCCCTTGGATAGCAAATACCAGAACCGAGTAACAGAACCTGTTTAATTCTTCACTAAAACTTTTCCTTAAGCAGACATATTTGTTCACATCCCTCTACTGTTAAATAACATTTTTATATCTGGATATTTGGTAAAGATGAAGGAGGGAGCCTACCTTGAAGACAGAAAAATCATAGAAATTCTTGAGGTTCTTCATGTTTATCAGATTTACTTAGTGATGAACTAATTGTATGCATATTTTTGACCTGTGTAGACAGTTTTTTCTACCACCAGAAAGCAAATTGAGTGAAATGTTTGAATTTGTGATTTGTGATTTATTCATAAATTCCTTGTATTTCCTGAATAAATGAGATTGAGAGTTGTTTATATATATATTTCATCCTATGCTAGGATTTTACAGAGCCTCACTGAATAGGTGTTTTGGTTTTGTTTTTTGTTGTTGTTTTCATTCTGGTCCACTAGAACATTTCTAATGAGTAAATATTGTTTTACTAACCTCCCCCAAATTCAGTGACAGATGATTTAGAAATACGTATTATATACATTTACTTGAATGTGTAATTTAAGTATTTCACCACTTTATCACTCAGATATGTTCATTGGCTAGTTTTCTCACTTTCTTTGGATTTTTAACTCAAAAGTCTCCATCTCAGTAAGGATTCCCTCACCCACCCTATTTCAAATTGCAGTGCCAGCCAGGTGTGGTGGGAAGCTGAGGCAGTTAGGATCGCTTAAGCCTAGGAGTTTGAGACCAGCCTGGGCAACATATCAAGACCCCATCTCTAGAAAAATTTAAACAATTAAAAAAAATTAGCTGGGCATAATGGTGCATGCCTGTAGTCCTAACTACTTGGGAGGGTGAAGTGAGAGAATCACTTGAACCCAGGAGTTTGAGGCTGCAGTGAGCTATGATCATGCCACTGCACTCCAGCCTGGCCAGCAGAGCGAGAGAGACCCTGTCCCTAAAAATAATAATAAAATAAATAAAATTGCAACGCCTGTTCCTCCTATGTAGAAACTTCCATTTCTCCATCCTAGTTCATCTTTATTCCTTAGCACTTACCACTTTCTAACATACTGTTTATTTTACTTACATATCTCATTTTGTTGTCTTCCCACCTGGGATATAAGCTCCTGAGATCAGAGACTTTTATCTGTTTTGTTCCCTGCTATAAAATAGTCCTTGGCATATTAATAGACACTCAATATTTGTTACTACACTTGATCTTAGGCCAGGAGCAATTACAGTCAATATTTGTTGACTGATTAAATGCATTTATTACCATGTATATTATTGCTAACTGGCCATTTCAATAAGAATAATAATTTTATATTTACTTATATATGACCAATATTCATATTTTCTATAACAATTTTTATTTTATTTTAGGGGCATGTTCAGAATTCCGTTTTAATGATAATGTTGTGAGTCATTCTGCTTACATAGCAGAATTGGAAAAGATAGGCATAATAGTCAAAGCACGAAACTGTTTAGTTTTTCAGGTAAGTAGCTGTAGTAGTTTGTTTGATTCATAGTTATAAAAATACATCACTGTATTTTATATACTGGTGTGCTTAACTGTTTCTAAAAGGGAACTATAGAGTTGATTTCAATGAAAAAACCCAAAGAAAGAACCCAGTTTTTTGAGGAAATCAGCACTTCAGGAGAGCTTATAGGAGAATATGAGGAGAAGAAAAGAAAGTTACAGAAAGCTGAAGAGGATGCACAGTTTAATTTTAATAAGAAAAAAAATGCAGCAGCAGAGCGCAGGCAAGCAAAATTAGAGAAGGAAGAGGTAAGGTGTCAAAAAGATATAACCGTTAAGTGTTCAATATAAAACTTTCTGTTAGAATTACTATGTATGGGCATGAAGTTACCAAGAAACTTTCTTTACTAATATAAGACAAAGCCCAATATTCATTAAAAGTAAACTTTTATATCTACCAATATTTATTGTATTCGAAATTCAAACTAAAAATATAAAAAATATTTTTGGTGATCCATATAAAAATAGAAATAAACTCATTATATGTTGACATAAATAACATATTTTTATGAAAAATGACTATATTTGCCAAAACGAATGAATTAGAAGGCAGACATTGTTTTACGTTTTTATAATCTCTTTAATGTCTGGCTTAATAGAAGACAGACAGCTGGATTCTCATATGCACTTCTGCCTTAAATCTAATTTGTGCTGTGGCCCAGCAGTTTTACCCACCATTGACTTTTGCACCGGCAATGCAAGTGTCAACACACTAAAAATGGCAAATAAAGTCTTATATTACTATGAAAATAGTTTTTTCCTTCAGGAACTCCCTAAAAGGGTCTTGGGGACCCTAAAGGAAGCCATAGCTGCACTACATGCAAAGTTCTGTAGGATTTCTTAGTGCCCTGAATTCATGATGCCTAGTATAGTAAGTACCTTATCTAAGGTTGGTAATTGTTTGCATTTAGAATGATCTTTTTCAAATGCAAATCAGATCCTGTCTTTCCCTTGTATAAAACCTTCCAGTTCAGTGCTTCCCACTACACTGAGAATCTAGTCTCTGATATAGCCTACCAATCTTGCCTCTGTTCACCTCTTGAGCCTTAACTTCCTCTGCTTTGCTACCATATTGACCTTTATTATTTATTGAATGCACCAGATTTTGCCATTTCCTCTGCCCAGATAGCTGTATGCCTGATTTTTACATAGCTGATACTTTCTCATTCAAGTTTTTTATAAAAAGCCATTTTCTCAGGCAGGTACTTGCTGCTATCCATGCCCCCAATCTAAATTAGCATCCCCTCCCTTGTACTATCACATTAGTCTATTTTATTTCTTTTGTAACATTTATTGCTGTATGAAATTATCTTGTTTATTATTTGTTTGCTTGTTTATTCTCTGACTTCTTTTCCTCCCTCTTCCCCCCATTAGAATAACTGGAGTAAAAGCTTTGTAAGTGTTGAGACGACCTGTCTTGTTCTCCACTATATTCCCAGCACATAAATCAGGGCCTGGAATGTAGTACACACTCAATAAATATTTGAAAAATAAATGAAAGGTAGATGTGTTCCTTAGTGGCAATGTTTCTCTGTGTCTTCATGTTTTTTAATGTGTGTACATGTCCTTGGTTTTGTTAGTGGAAAGGAGTGACATCAGTGAAGGTCAGACTACTATTCGCAATGTACTGAAATAGGTTAACAGAATTGCAAAATTTAAATATTATAAAGACAATTAGAATAATCCAGCCAGGCACGGTGACTCCTGCCTATAATCCTAGCACTCTGGGAGGCTGAGGTGGGAGGTTCGCTTGAGGTCAAGAGTTGGAGACCAGCCTGAGCAAGAGCGAGACCCTGTCTCTACTAAAAATAGAAAAAATTATCTGGGCATCATGGTGTGTGCCTGTAGTCCCAGCTACTCAGCAGGCTGAGGCAGGAGGATCACTTGAGCCCAGGAGTTTGAGGTTGCAGAGAGCTAGGCTGACGCCATGGCGCTCTAGCCCAGGCACAGAGCAAGACTCTGTCTCAAACAAAAAAAAAGAATAATCCAACTTCCTAATTATATTTTACAACATCTTGGCAGATGACTGTTTACCTGTTACTTGGAATACTTCCAATATAGATTAGGAGCTCTTCTCTCGAGGCAGCGTATTCCTTTATTTCTTTATCAATAGCACCAATGTTAAGGAAAATTTTTTTCACATATAGTTCAGAACTGTAATAGTCCTATTAGTTCTGTCAGTAGGAAAATTACTCCCTGTAGCAGGACTTTTACCTGGAATTATTAAATTTTAAGTTTCTAGGGACCTTGTAAGTCACATAACACTCTTCCTTCAGTTTACAAATGAGGAAACTGATGAGAAATGTTAATGGATTTGCCAGACTCATGGGTCAAGATAGAAATGGGATTAGGACCCAGGGTGCCACTTCGTTCTTTACCATCGTACCACTAAGTGCATGAACATAAAATCATTACTGGTATATTGACTTATTTTAAAAGTATATCCAGAAACCCTCTCCAAATAATGCTACTTTTGGCAAGAATACTGTTTCTTAATGATGTAAATAAAAATTCATTAGAGATCATTTGTTGGTACAATAGTTGGTTTATGAAAGGCCAGCTTACATATACTCCCTTTTAGCTACTGTTGAATTGTGCTGTTTTACAGGCAGAACGTTACCAGAGTCTCCTTGAAGAATTGAAAATAAACAAGATACAACTGCAGCTTTTCCAACTATATCATAATGAGAAAAAAATTCATTTTCTGAGCACCAAATTAGAGCATTTGAATAGGAATTTGAGTATCACGAAAGAGTCTTTTTCTCATCATGAAAGCATAGTTAAAGCCAAGAAAAAGGAACATGGAATGCTAACTAGACAACTGCAGCAAACAGAAAAAGAATTAAAGTGAGTTTTTAAAAATAGGTATTAACAGTTGGGTTTTATGTAGAGTGATAGAGAAAAATATAAGTGGCACTTCGAAAGTTGATTTTTAAAAATAAGATTTTCATTTTGGAATACTTTTAGATATACAGAAAAATTATTATAAATATAGTACAGAGCATTCTCATATTTCCCACACTCAGTTTCTCCTATTTATTAACATCTTAAATTAGTATGATACATTTGTCAGAATTGGTAAACCAGTATTGATATTATTAACTCAAGTGCATACTTTATTCATATTTTCTTAGTTTTTGCCTTATGTCCTTTTTCTGATCCAGAATACCATGTTACATTTTAGTTATCTATCTCCTTAGGCTCCTTTTGGCTGTGACAGTTTCTCAGACTTTCCTTGTTTTAGATGAGCTTGACAGTTTTGAGGAGTATTCGTCTAGCTTTTTTATAGAACGTCCCTCATTTGGGATTTGTCTGGTAGTTTCCTCATAATTAAACTGGGGTTGTGGGTTTTGGGGAGTAAGACCATAGAAGTAAAATGGTCTTATGGATTTAATAGATATTTTACATTTGGAATTATAACCCAATACTACATTATTTATTTTGTTGCCTAGATTGTTCCAGCTGTGGCCATCGAGAACTCTGAGTTGCTCTGTGTCTCTGAAATATTCCATTGTTGTGATTTTGGGGGAGCATTTCCTTTCCTTACTTTCTGGCACTATAAGATGCTCCAGGTTCATCTTATAAGAGCCAATCCTGGCACCAGACTGCCCCAGCTTGTATAAGCCTGCCCCAGGCCTATAATTGGTCATTTCTCCAAGGAGCCCTGGTTCCTTTTATTGGAGAATGGTATTAGGAACCAACATCTGGGTGCTGGGTATGCTCATTGCCACTGGGGTATCTTTGTTTCTAGACTTCTCAGCTGATAGAACTAGGAAATAAATGTATGTGTGTATACTACCTCTTATATATACACGTATCTATAAATATTTCCATATATAACCATCTATCTATAGTAAGCTAAACATGAGTTTATACTAATGTCTCCCAACTCTAATCCCTTACCACATGAAAGAATTATTCTACCCTCTCTTGCTTATCTATAACCTCCCACTTCAAGTGAGAAACCTGGCTTTCACCATCTGCCATCCATTTGCAAATTGTTCAGTTCCAGTAATCATGTATAGCAGTATCAGAATTGTTAACCCATCCCCCCATGGGAAGCAACTTTATAACTAGAGTACAGTGCTTATATACAGTTCCTTTTGTTTTTAGTCTTACAGACTCCACTCATTTCCAAAACTATTTAGGTGAGCACATTTTCCTTTCACCCCTTCAGTAAGGTTGCTTCATAAATTTGTAATAAAGTTAGATTCTTTTGCTACATTCTATATTCCATCTACGATCCATCAGCCTCCTAAGTGATTTTTTTAAAATTTGCTTGTGTTAAGGTTTACTCTTGGTGCCGTAGAGTTCTGTAGATTTTGACGAATTCATAGTGTCATGTGTCCACCATTACAGTATCATATAGGGTAGTTTGCACATAAAAGATGCCCTTTTGCTTCATCTATTCAACCCTCTCCTCACCTTGCCTACTCTTTGGCAACCATTAATCTGCTTACAGTCTCTGAAAGTTGGTTTATTTTTTACTGTGATTTGATCAAAAGAATTTCCTTTTATATATTAAAGAAATTAATTTCCTTTAAAGCAAACTTTTTTTTCCTTTTTAGATCTCTTGAAGCCCTTTTAAATCAGAAGAGGACTCAGTACATCAAAGCCAAAGAAAACACTTCTTACCACCTCAAGAAATTAGATGCAGCTAAGAAATCAATAAAGGACAGTGAAAAACAATGTTCTAAACAGGAAGATGACATAAGAGCCCTGGAGACAGAGCTGGTTGATTTAGATGGAGCATGGAGAAGTTTTGAAAAGCAGATTGAGGAAGAGATCTTACATAAAGGGCGAGACATTGAACTGGAAGCCAGTCAGGTGAAAAAGTCAATATGTGGGAAGTGTTTTGTTTCTGTTGTTTCAGCTTCTCCTTTTAATTAGAAAAAAATTTAAAGGATGACCTCTCTTTCTGATATTTTAAGAGGTTATCCTTAGAATGTAAATTATGGGGATTTAAATGTTTTAGCCTGTACACAAAATATAAATTTAGTCTTTAGACTAAGGTATTTGTCCTTTAAGGTTAGATGGCATTATAACATTTATGAGTTAATTAAAATCCTAGAAAATACTTCAGCAAGATTGCATAGTATTATTTTATAATAAAAGTTAGGCAATTAAGTTATCATTCTTAAGATAATTTTTCCTCATATTATAAAAACTTAACAGATATGTGTCGCTTTGAAGAGACATGATAATTGACAGGGAAATTGAGTACTTAAGATGCTTTAAAATGTTCAGTGATGAATTAATCTCCAACTTGTTATACAAGATTTAATTGTAACAAATTAATACTAGATATTCAAACATGTAATCGAGAGTTTTCAAACATTCTGTCAACTACATTTTTATTTATCTCTTTCATCAATTTTATGATAATCCTACATCACAATATATATACCAAAATAATTGTGACTAAAATATCATTTTCTCTGGATTTCCCCTTTTTCTTAAGATTTTTGGACAGAGACCTCATTATATAGGTTTTTTTGAATACCTTGTTGCTCTAAGTAGTTTTTAAAAAGGAGCCTTTCATATTATATTTACATTATTTTGTGTGAAGAAGATGGCCAATTATGATTTAATTTATATAAAGCAAGATTTTGATAAGATTAATTATGTGCTAGTACAGAATATCATACAAATAATTTCCTCTTATGCTTCTCTAAGTGAGTTAGCAATGTTTTAATACTGTTTATACAGCTTGATCGTTATAAAGAACTTAAGGAACAAGTAAGAAAGAAAGTAGGTATAATGACTCAACAACTGGAAAAACTGCAGTGGGAACAGAAGGCGGAGGAAGAAAGACTAGCATTTGAAAAGAGGAGGCATGGAGAAGTTCAGGTACCTCTGCTTGTGCAGTAATGATTTAGAATTATTCTCAGTGAAATTTTATTCTTACAGAATTAATTTTTCTAGATATAAATATAATTTGATTTACATCAAATATTAACAGTTTAAAAATTTCTGGACTATCTGTTGTGCTTTGTATTATTTAGGTGTTCTTTTATGCTTAAAATAAGGATTGACAGTGCCTTACTGAGTGAATACTTATGTATTCAGTAAGCGTTTTTTGTGCATCTATTAATATGTAGTTATAGGCATGGTCAGAAGATACAGTCTCTGTTCTTATGTGTGTTTTAATCCAGAGGAGTTAGGAGGAGGATAAATAAAGGCAAAAAAAAAAAGTGTCATAATGAGGTAAATGCAAAGTCATTTGAAAACATTAAGGACATGCTACTGCCCAAGAAGAGCTAATTAGTCTACATCAGGAGTAACCATCAAGACAGTATTATGTTATCCTTCCTCAGAGTCTTGTTCTTCACTTAATATGTGCAAATCAACAAATAACTAAATTATTTAACTCCTCTGGGCTTTTATTTCTTCATTTGTGTGATAAGGATAGGTATGTCTACTTCATAGTGATGGGCAGATTGAGTAAGAGGAAAGTGAATATGATAATATACCAAGCATTTAGTCTCTCCCTCTTATGCCTCATGACCTTTTCTAAAGACTGAGGATTTGGGCTATAAAATTATTATGGGATATTCAGCAATAATAAAAATTATTATTATGGAGTCTATGGGCCATCCTGAAAATGGGACCTTTTTTTCTGCTTTATGTCTCACAACAATACTATAGAGTTATGTATTTGCTCTAGTGTACGAATGAAGAAAATGAAATATGTCTCTAGAAATTGGTCTCACATTTTTCAGGAATAACAACAGTAATGCTATAATATAGTGTTTATTTGTATATACTGTGTACCAAGCACTGCTGTAACTCAGTAATCCTCAACCTCATGAGGTTTTTTTTACAGGCATACCTTGGAGATATTCTAGGTTCTGTTCCAGACCATCACAATAAAGCGAATATAAAAATAGAGCAATGTAATCCTAGCACTCTGGGAGGCCGAGGCGGGCGGCTTGTTTGAGCTCAGGAGTTTGAAACCAGCCTGAGCAAGAGCGAGACCCCGTCCCTACTAAAAATAAAAAGAAATTAATCGGACAACTAAAAATATATATTAAAAAAAAACTAGCCGGGCATGGTGGTGCATGCCTGTAGTCCCAGCTACTCGGGAGGCTGAGGCATTGCTTGAGCCCAGGAGTGTGAGCTTGCTATGAGCTAGGCTGACGCCACGGCACTCGCTCTAGCCTGGGCAAAAGAGTGAGATTCTGTCTCAAAAAAATAAGTAAATAAATAAAGCAAGTTACGTAAATGTTTTGGTTTCCCAGTGCATATAAAGGTTATGTTTACACTATAGTGTAGTCTGTTAAATGTGCAATAGCATCAGGTCTAAAAAAATGTACATACCTTAATTTAAAAACACTTGCTAAAAAATGCTTATGATCATCTGAGCCTTCAGTGAGCCATAATCTTTTTGCTGGTGGAGGATCTTGCCTTGATATTGATGGCTGCTGGCTGATCAGGGTGGTGGTTGCTGAAGGTTGGAGTGGCTGTGGCAATTTCTTAAAATAAGACAACAATGAAGTTTGCTGCTTGAGTGACTCTTCCTTTCACAAAAGATTTCTCTGTAGCATGCGATACTATTTGATAGCATTTTGCCCATAGTAGAATGTCTTTCAAAATTGGGGTCAGTCCTCTCAAACCCTATTGCTGCTTTATCAACTAAGTTTATGGAGCATTCTGCATTCTTTATTGTCATTTCAACAGTGTTGACAACATCTTTACTAGGAGTGGGTCCGATCTCAAGAAACAACTTTCTTTGATCATCTGTAAGAAACAACTCTTCATCCATTAAAGTTTTATTATGATATTATAGCAATTCAGTCACCACTTGCAGTTCTAATTCTCTTACCGTTTCTACCACATCTGCAGTGACTTCCTCCAGTGGTATCTTGAGCCCCTCAAAGTGATATCTTGAGCCCCATCCAGAAGCGTTGGAATCAACTTCTTCCAAACTCCAATAAATGTTGATATTCTGACCTCCTCCCATGAATCACAAATGTTTTTGATGGCATCTAGAATGGTGGATTCTTTCCAGAAGGTTTTCAGTTTGCTTTGACCAGATCCATTTGAGGAATCATTATCTATGGCAACTATAGCCTTATAAAATGTATTTCTTAAATGATAAGACTTGAAAGTTGAAATCACTTCTTGATCCATGGGCTGCAGAATGGATATTGTGTTAGTAGGCATGCAAACAACATTTATCTCCTTTAACATCTCCATCAGAACTCTTAGGTTGGCCGGGCGCGGTGGCTCACGCCTGTAATCCTAGCTCTCTGGGGGGCCGAGGTGGGTGGATTGTTTGAGCTCAGGAGTTCGAAACCAGCCTGAGCAAGAGCGAGACCCTGTCTTTACTAAAATTAGAAAGAAATTAATTGGACAACTAAAAATATATAGAAAAAATTAGCCGGGCATGGTGGCACATGCCTGTAGTCCCAGCTACGCGGGAGGCTGAGGCAGGAGGATCGCTTGAGCCCAAGAGTTTGAGGTTACTGTGAGCTAGGATGATGCCACGGCACTCTAGCCCGGGCAACACAGTGAGACTCTGTCTCAAAAAAAAAAAAAAAGAACTCTTAGGTTATCAGGTACATTGTCAATGAACAGTAATATTTTGAAATGAATATTTTTTTCTGAGCAGTGCGCTTAAACTTTCTGCATGTGCCGTAAATAGATGTGCTGTCATCCAGACTTTGTTATTCCATTTATAGAGCACAGGCAGAGCAGATTTAACATCATTCTTAAGGGCCCTAGGATTTTCAGAATGGTAAATAAACCTTGGCTTCAACTTAAAAGTCACCAGCTGCATTGGCTTCTAACAAAAGAATCAGCCTGTCTTTTGAAGCTTTGAAGCCAGGTATTCTCGTCTCTAGATGGCATTTTTCCCCCAGTATAAGGCTGTTCCATCTACATTGGAAATCTGTTGTTCAGTGTAGCCACCTTCATCTATGTTCTTAGCTAGATCTTCTGGATAACTTGCTGCAGTTTCTACATCACTTTTGCTGCTTCACCTTGCTTTTTTTTTTTTTTTTTTTTGATATAGGTAGGGTCTCACTATGTTGCTCAGGCTGGTCTTGAACTGACTTCAAGTGATCTTCCCACCTTGGCCTTCTGAAGTGCTGGAGTTAAAGGCTTGAGCTACCACACCTGGCCTTACCTTGCACTTTTGTGCTATGGAGATGGCTTCCTTCCTTAGCCCTCATGAACCAAGCTCTGCTAGCTTCCAGCTTTTCTTCTGCAGCTTTCTCACCTCTCTCAGCCTTCATAGAATTGAAGAGAGTTAGGGCAGGGCCCTAAGGGAATGTTGTGGCTGGTTTGGTCATCTATCCAGACCACTAAAACTTCTTCCATATCAGCAATAAGGCTGTTTTGCTTTCTTATCATTTTTGTGTTCACTGGACTAGCACTTTTAATTTCCTTCAAGAACCTTTCTTTGTATTCACAATTTGGCTAACTAGTGCAAAAATCTGGCTTTTGGCATGCCTTCCTCACTAAGCTTAATCATTTCTAGCTTTTGATTTAAAGTGAGAAAGAGTCAACTCTTCTGAACACTTAGTGGTTATTATAGGGTCATTAACTGGCCTAATTTCAATATTGTGTCTCAGGCAATAGGGAGACCTGAGGAAAGAGAGAGTTGGGGGAACAGCTGGTCAATGGAATAGTTAAAATTCATACATTTATTGATTAAGTTTACTACATTATCTGGATGCGGTTCATGGTGCCCCAAAACAATTACAATAGTAACATCAGTGATCACTGACCACAGGTTACCACAACAGGTATAATAATAATGAAAAAGTTTCAAGTGTTACAAGAATTAACCAAAATGTGACACAGAGACACAAGTGAGCACATGCTGTTGGAAAAATAGCACTGGTAGACTTGCTGGATGCAGGGTTGCCACAAAGCTTCAATTTGTAAAAAATGTAGTATCTGTGAAGTGCAATAAAGTGATATGCAATGAAACAAGGTGTGTCTGTATTATATTCTCATCCTGTTTTTTTTCTTCTTGTCTACACTCACTGCCTTTGTGATCTGTAGTCACACAGCTTTAAATACCATCTGCCAATGACTCCCAAATTTGTATCTCTAGCTCAGGTCTTCTAATCTCCAACCTCATATATCCAGCTGCATTTTGGACATTGAATAGACATCTCAAACTTAAGTCCGAAACTGAACTCATCTTCCCACCCAAATATGCTCCACACATAGTCTTTTCCATCTCAGGTGATGACAGTTCAATCTTACTGGTTTCTCAGGCCAAAAAAGTAGAGTCTATCTTTGAATCTTTTAGGAAATTCTGTTGGCTTCACCTTCAGAATGTACCAAGAATCTGATCACTTATCTCCATTTCTTTTGCTTCCACCCTGATCCAAGTCACCATCTTTTGGGGGATTTAGATCAATGTCATAGCCTACTAGGTTTCTCTGCTTCCACACTTGACTCCTCCACACTAGTCTCAGGACAGCAGCCAAAGTGATGCTTTAAGTATCGAGATCAAATCATGAAGCTTGCTCTTTTATAAAATCCTCCAGTGGCTCTCTATCACACCTGAAGTTTAAGTCAGAGTCCTTAAAAGGCCTACATAGACCTACCTGATCTGCTGTCCCCTCCTGCCACCATTTACCTCTCAAACCTTGTCTTATCTTTTATTTTTTTATTTATTTTTGAGATGGAGTCTTGACATGTTTCCCAGGCTGGTCTTGAACTCCTGGCCTCAGGGGATCCTCCTGCTTCAGCCTCCCAAAGTGCTGGGATGCAGGCATGAGCCACCACACCAGCTTGCTAAACCTCTTTTTCTATTCTTGTTCTCTATGGTCTGGCTGTAGTGGCCTCCTGGAATGTATCAGACATGTTTCTGCCTGAGGGCCTTTACACTGGTTATTCCTCTGCCTGGAACACGTTTTTCTTACATTTCTTCCTTTCTAACTCCCTTACTTTCTGCAAGTCTTTGTTCAAATGTTGCCTTCTCCATGAGGCCTAGCCTGACTACCTTATTTAAAATTGTATTAATAGTCCCCATAGCACTTCTGCTCTCCTTTCCCTGGCTCTATTTTTCCCATAGCATTAATTTCCTGACATACTATTTAATTTACTTATATTTGTCTACCTTCCCCCTCTAAAATGTAAGCTCCACAAGAGCAAGGATATTTGTTTTGTTTACTGATGAATCCCAGGCAACCTAGAATAGTTCTTTATCCAGAGCCGACAATAAATATTTGTTGAATTAATGTATTTCATAGATTAGGGGATCAAAGCACAAGATGATTAAGTTAACTTGGTTTAGCTAGTGCTATAAGTGAAAGAACTTTGATTTGATTCCAAACTCCTCATCTCCAGAATGACTCTCCTTAACCCTTATACTGTATTGTTTCATTTTAGTCATTTTGTGATTTGGCAGATGAAAATACAAACAAATATGAAAGTCATAGTATATGATAGTTCTGTGAGTAGAAGAGAAGGCATTTTATGCAAGGAGAAAAACAAAGGTAGTAACATAGCAGGAATTACTTTTAAAACATTTGTATAATTATATAATTTGTGTCATAAAATTATGCGCCAATGTCTGAAAACACACATTGCACATTTTTACCTTTGTGCATGCTAATTTCTTTTTGGGATAACCTATTCATCCTTGCATGTTAAATTATATAGTTACCCATACTACAAAGCCTTCCTCGGCCTTCCTTTTTTCCCTACCCCACCTCCAAAAAAGAGCCAAAAAATAATTTGCTCCTCATGTAACTACCCATTGTTCTTAATCTGTATCTGCCAAATGCTTTTATCAAATTGCATAAAAATTATAATTAATTGGTGCAGCTTAACTAGACTGGAAGCTTCGTAAAAGTAGGATTCTAATGGTGTCCATTGTAAACCTTGCACTTAGGAGCTGTCAATAAGTGTTGGTTGAATTGCTGTTATCTGTTGAGTACAAAAAAGAAGAAGAAGTAACATGTCAGGGTGGAGAAAGATGGAGAAGACCTGTACCCAAACTCAGTTTTTCACAAGACTGATGACTCCCTACACAGACAAAAGAGTGTAACTTTACACAGGTCCCAAGATCTCTGGCACTGGGCAGTGGTTAGTTTTCCCAACAACTAGCACAATCAGCCAGCATCTCAAATCCAGAATGCCTGATACCAAGGTAGTCTGATAATCTCATATCTCACAAGTGTCCAGTGGAGCACCCAGACCCTGGCATAGCTCCCTGTGGGATGGTGAACAGAAAGGGGACCCATGCCTTCTCTGGTTGATCCTGGCCTTTTATATTTTCTCCAGTAAAATCTATTCAGCCTGAGCCATGTCTGAAATTTGGCCCAAGCCCTTAGTTAGTGACCCCTAAGAGACCCATCTGGTGTATTAAAGTAATAACCATGATGGGACCCATCTGACATGACGCAGGCTCTGGGACTGGCCAGAGTAAAGGCACAGAGGCAGGTGTTCCCAGGTAACTGAACTTGGTGCTTCTCCTTAACTGATTTTGTTTCTTCCTCTCTGAATGGAATTCTTAAGTGAGATAATAGAATTTCAATATGGGGACTCTAATTTCAACATGTGAGTTCCTTCAGAAAAGGAACTGTGTTTTACTCATTTTTGTAATTCTGGCATCTAGCACAGTAGATGTTTGTTCAGTGAACTTGTGTGATAAGTGAGTAAAACAAGATAATTATTTTTGTGGAATATGTTCATACTTTTCCACTTGAAAACTATGGTATTTCTTTTCCTGGTGATGTATACTGAAAAAGAATTGTGTTTTTACTCTCATACACACCTATTTTTGGATCATTTAGTAATGGAGTAAGATTAATTTTGCTATAGTGCACAGGATGTATTAGATGGGGGAAAGGTTAAAGACATGAAACCAATTGGAGACTACTATAGTGTTTGGATTTAATGATAAAGTAAATAGAGCAAGACTCTGAAGTCCTCCCCCCACAAGCCTATTAGTTGCCCTATAGATTCCTATATTATTGTAACACTAAGCTACTCTACTGTAATTGCTTATTTAATTGTCTCTCCCACCAGACACAGTCCTTGAGAGCAGGGATTCTCTCCTATTTATTATTGTATCTTTAGTTCCTACCACATAATAGCTAGTGAATAAATATTTATTGAATGAATTAGTTTAAGGAGCAGATAAGAACTGTATAGATAATTGAAAATAATCCCCTTGGAGTTTTAAGCTACCAGAGTAAAATCACTAGAGATTAAATATCTATTTAATAGCAAATGGTAGAGTCTGGATTTGAACCCCGATCTGTGTAACTTCAAAATTCTATACCAGACTGCCTTTTGAAAATTAAAATTTGATCTCATAGATATTTTCATATGGTTGTGTTTGATATATTTCAAGTTTATGACAGTTTATGATACTATAGTAAGTTTTAGGCATGTAATGTTGGTTTGGAATTGCTGTAATTGATTTTAGGGTTCATTTTTCTCTTTTAGGGAAATCTAAAACAAATAAAAGAACAAATAGAAGATCATAAAAAACGAATAGAGAAGTTGGAGGAGTATACAAAGACTTGCATGTATGTAGACTAAAAAAATTCCTTTCAGCTTTCTTATATCTCAGAGGTCTGGTATATTTCTGTACATCATGAATGTTTCCACTGTGTTATAATGTTCCCACTCCATTGTGTTTCATTTCATTGTAGATTGCTAAAGATTATACTTAACTGCATATTCAATATTTAAAATATGAAAATATTAATGTGTAACAGTGGTGAAACTTAAAGTACCTTTTGGTATTGATATTTTATAATAAAAGTAATGAGTTATGTCATGAAAACTAATATAACTTAAGTATTCTACCACTAAGGATTTCTTTGTAATTGGCATTTCCTTATTATTAAATTAAGCTCATGATGATTGCTTTGGTTATAGTGATGTATCCTTTTTCAGTATTTAGAAGTGTATATATTTTGAATCAACAAAGAATGATCAAAATCTCTTTTGTGCATGTTTGGTGTTAGGTTTATTGTATTGTATTTTTTATCCTTTAAAAATCTATAAAGCACTACTCCATTCCTCTGCAGTGCCAGACCAAGATTTGTTACATCTGGAATTCCTATATTTTGGTTTTTCTTTTTTGCTGTATAATTTGATGTTATTATGTAGGGACTGCTTGAAAGAGAAAAAACAGCAAGAAGAAACCCTGGTGGGTGAAATTGAAAAAACAAAATCAAGAATGTCTGAAGTTAATGAAGAATTGAATCTTATTGGAAGTGAATTGCAGAATGCTGGAATTGATACCCATGAGGGAAAACGTCAGCAAAAGAGAGCAGAGATTCTGGAACACCTTAAAAGACTATACCCAAATTCTGTGGTAATTAGACTGAATAGTTAATTAAAACAAAAAAGCAAAGCATTCCTGTTTAGTGAAAACAGTATCTTCTTATTTGGGATCAGAAATATTACCAATATTAGGAAGCAAAATTATTTCAGAAATTTTAAAATTTTGTGTTTATAATTTATATTTAAAATATAGCAGTAAGGTCTGGTGCAGTGGCTCGGCCTGTAATCCTAGCAGTCTGGGAGGCCAGGGTGGGAGGATCCCTTGAGGTCAGGAGTTCAAGACCAGCCTGAACAAGAGCTAAACCCCATCTCTACCTAAAATACAAAAAATTAGCCAGGCATGATGGTACATACTTGTAGTCCCAGCTACTCAGGAGGCTGAGGCAGGAGGATCACTTGAGCCCAGGAGATTGAGGTTGCTGTGAGCTACAATGATACCATGGCACTCACCTGGGCAACAGAGTGAGACTCTGTCTCAAAAAAAACACAACAACAACAACAGAAAAAAAACAACTCAGAGGAGAGAGAAGAACCCAGATATCAAAGCATATACTCAAAAAGCTTTAGCTAAGTTCTTACTTGCCCCCTGCTGTCCAGGCCCTTAGGTGATAGGAAAGTGGATAGAACAGGAAATAATTGTTCCATCAACTGCTGCTCAGAGGAGATAACCATATCAGTTCTATGGACAAGAGAATCAGGAAAAAGTTATCTATCAGAGCACATAAAAAATTTGAACAGAGCTGCCCACGTTAAACATAAGCAAAGTAAAAAGAATCACTATGGCAGCTATAGGTACATACAATAATAAAGAGAAAAGAAGTATTTAAAAACATTTAGAAGTCAAAGAATCCAATCTAGGTTACAGAACAAAATCCCTCATAAGTAAGTGTTTTGTGCTTTGGACAATTGAATAAGAGCTTGAATTTATAAAACAAGATTCAAATATGAGGTAAAAGAATAAAATGAAAAGGGAAATGTAGAGCTAAGAAAACAAATCAAGAACAAACCTTACTGAATAATTAATTAGCATACAACTAATAAATAACAGACTAATACATTTAATAAATTAGAAGTTGCAAGAAATACTAATAAATTAGAAATACCAAGGAATGGGTTATATAACAAAATCAAATTATTGACCCAGAAGAAAGGCTTGAGATAATCACAAGTGAATGAAGGAGGAAGAGAGATTTAAAATAGAGATTTAAATAGAGCAAAGATAAATATGAAAAACAAATAAGGAAATATTACTGAAGTAGAATCTAACAAATAGAAAAAAGAGTCCAAAGATGTGAAATTAAATCTCCAGATATTCTAGGGAATCATCGATACAGGATGGTTGAAATTCAGACATTTTATAGTAAAGTTTTTTAACTTCAGTCTACTTCTTGACCATTCTTCAGATCTCAGCTCAAGTAACATTTGGTGGGAAGCCTTCCCTAATTTCCTTTCTTAGTCCAAACTGGTCCCTGTTATGTACTCTGAGAGCACGCTGTACTTTGTCACAGTGTCTAGCTCTATTTTGTACATACGTGTGATTACTGATTGTTTATGTTTTTCTTCCTTAGTAGACTGAAAATTCTGTGAGGTCAGAGAGTATCTGTTTTGTTCAGTAATGTTTATCCAGCCGGGTAGGGTGGTGCATGCCTGTAATCCTAGCACTCTGGGAGGCCGAGGCGGGAGGATCACTTGAGCTCAGGAGTTTGAGACGAGCCTGAGCAAGAATGAGACCCCATCTCTACTATAAATAGAAAGAAATTAGCCAAACAACTAAAAATAGAAAAATTAGCCAGACACGGTGGCGCGTGCCTGTAGTCCCAGCTACCCAGGAGGCTGAGGCAGAAGGATTGCTTGAACCCAGGAGTTTGAGGTTGCTGTGAGCTAGGCTGAAGCCACGGCACTCTAGCCCAGGCAAGAGAGTGAGATTGTGTCTCAAAAAAAAAAAAAAAAAAGTAATGTTTATCCAAGTGTCTAGCACATAGTAGATACCTGCACACAGTAGGTACCTTATAGATTCTTATTTAATAAGAGAATTGATGAATATTATTTAATTATTTAGTTTTGTAAAATATTTTAATACTTTGGTAAGGCTAGTCCCTCTTTGTTACTCTTTTCTTAAATGAAGTGTGACAGCTAAATGGACATTTCATAATGAAACTTAGTCTATTTGAATGAGACTCTATTAAATTATGAGGTATATGATTTTATTAAATTGATTTTTGTCTATTCTACTTTGTTACATTAGAAAACAATGAATTATATATTCCTCACTAATGTATTTGTTTTTCTCTCCTTTTTTGAAACATGCTAAGTTTGGAAGACTACTTGACCTGTGTCATCCTATTCATAAGAAATACCAGCTGGCTGTTACTAAGCTTTTTGGCCGGTACATGGTTGCCATTGTTGTAGCCTCTGAAAAGGTAGCAAGAGATTGTATTCGATTTCTGAAGGAGGAAAGAGCTGAACCTGAGACATTCCTTGCTCTAGATTACCTTGATGTAAGAAATCTGTAATGTTTGGTATTTAGTAATGATAAAATCTTGTCTGCTAAAATATGTCTTTATTGCCTAAAACTATGGCAGTGATTGAAAAAAGTCATAGCTTGGATGCCAGTTAGCCAGTCATTCAAATGGCTGGTATTAAATGTATTGGCAGGCAAAGAATAATATCAAGTGACTGCTATCTTTTTTGATATCATATCATTTCTTCTAGTTTGGCCATAATTCTAACTTGGTAACTTTGATGCCGTTGTTCTAGCAGCGTAACCACTCTATCTTCTAGCCATCAATATATTTTGTTCTATAGCAAAGTATGGGAGATGAATAAGATGTATGGTCTGTTAGTGAAATGTCAACTCAGTCTTGATTGTAAATATTTGGTCCAGTGTGTTAGCTGTTGGTGGAGGAGGCTAAATTTTGAGCTTTGAGGTATGTATTGAGACATCTTAGAGTATCTCAAGTCTAAATTCCCGAAGCAGGAACTCTGTCATATCATAATTGAAATCCTTCAGTGATTTTTAATTGCCTACTAAAGCAGTGGTCCCAGACAATTTTTCCATGGGTGGAGGTGGAGCTCAGGCAGTGATGTGAGCGATGGGGAGCAGCTGTATATACAGATGAAGCTTCACTTGCTCATCAGCTGCTTGCTCACCTCCTGCTGTGTGGCCTGGTTCCTAACAGGCCACGGACTGGTACAGGTCTGCAGCCCCAGGATTGGTGACCGCAGTACTAAAGAAAATGTTCCGTTTGGTCCAGCAGTCAAGACCCTGAATTGTAGGCATTATGCGTAGTGGTTAAGAGCACATACTTCAGAGTTGACAGCCCTGAGTTTGAATCTCAGCCCTGCTTCTAATTAGCTTTCACCAATTTGTTCTTAATTTTCTGAGCTTCAGTGTTTTCCTCTATGAAGTGGAGGAATTAGTCCTTAACTTATTGGATTTTATTGCAAGGAATCATTACCTGTAAAATACTTGGAACAGTGCCTGCAAAAATGAGGAGCTTAGCAAATAGGCTAGCCGATGTTACTAATGGTCCAAACCTGCCTTTTTACTTCCACACTTTCGCTTATACCTTCTATCCACTAAAACTTCTTGCCCTAATTCATCTGCCTATTAAAATCCTATGTTACTCATACCTTACTTGAGATTTTTTTCCAGGCAAATTTGTTTTTTAAAAGATCTTAGGCAGGCCGGGTGGGGTGGCTCACTCCTGTAATCCTAGCACTCTGGGAGGCCGAGGCGGGTGGATTGCTCAAGGTGAGGAGTTCGAGACCAGCCTGAGCAAGAGCGAGACTCTGTCTCTACTAAAAATAGAAAGAAATGATCTGGACAACTAAAAATATATATACAGAAAAAATTAGCCAGGCATGGTGGCATGTGGCTGTAGTCCCAGCTGCTTGGGAGGCTGAGGCAGGAGGATCGCTTAAGCCCAGGAGTTTGAGGTTGCTGTGAGCTAGGCTGATGCCACGGCAACTCTAGCCCGGGCAACATAGTGAGACTCTGTCTCAAAAAAAATAAATAAATACAAGATCTTAGTCAGAAGTATATCAAATATAGAGGGAACACTACTCCTTCGCAATGCCCAAATCCTTAATAGTAACTACTTTAGATTGTTTCCATATACTCAGTTTATATAAATTTATATTCCCAAGTGTATATATACACATATTTTGGTTCTATATAAGGTTTTGCTTTGTTTTGTTTTACAAAGTGAAGATCTTACTTGCTGGTTTTCAGCAATACATTGCAGATATACTTTTTTGATCTATTTATAGACCCAACCTAAAAGTCATGTCTAAGAAAGTCTAAAGGCTTTCCCAATCATTTAAGCATAAAGTGGTTTTTTAAGTTCCATAGTGTTGTGCTGCTCTTTTGACACATACTTTCCACTAGATTTTATAATTTTGAAAACATGGAGCATTTCTCATGCATTGTTTTGTCCCAACTAGTTAGTGACAGAATTCAATCTGAAAATTATATCTTCTGACTTTTGAAGTTTTTGGGTTTTTTAAAAAATATTACATGATGGGGTGGAATAGAGTTCATCATGTTCTTGTCAAACTTTTATTGTATATGAGTACATATTGTTAATCTTTTGCTGCCAGGATTATATATGTTTTGTGAGAAAGAATGTAGTGAACACTTGGTTTTTATTTTTTAGTGTATCTAATATATTAAGTATTTTTTGAACCTTTTAGATCAAGCCAATCAATGAAAGATTGAGGGAGATTAAAGGCTGTAAAATGGTGATTGATGTCATAAAGACTCAGTTTCCTCAGCTCAAGAAAGTGATTCAGTTTGTGTGTGGAAACGGCCTCGTTTGTGAGACTGTGGAAGAAGCAAGGCATATTGCATTTGATGGACCTGAAAGACGGAAAGTAAGAAAAGAAGCTTGGATCGTACTTTTGGATAAATTGAAGCAGTATTTATAAGACTAACATATCACACGTACATATTCACACACAAATTTTTATATGCTTTTTGTGTGTCCTCTTTTATAAGGAAAACCAACATAGAACCTAAGGTGGTTATGGCTCTAGTAGTTTATATAATATTCAGTTGAGTTTTTAAAAAATTAACTTCTGTAGCATTTTCCAATATCATAAATTATATTTGGGAAATTAAATTTATAGTAATAATATCCTAAAGCAGTTAATTTTATTTTATATGGAACCCTGTATGTAATATATGTGTTTTTGAATGCTAGGAAGGATTTTAGGTGCTTACATTCTGAGTTAATTCTTCCATAGCTTAATGGATATACTAACTGTCCTTTTACACATTCAAGGTTTAACACACTTGAATTTATAGAAAGCACCATTGAAATGAGATTACTAAGTATTAGTCTCTCAAGGGCATAATTTTGGTTTCAAAAATAAATATTGTTTTACTCTCAGTTGAATAGAGTTTATATTTAGTTGAGCTATGTTAAACTCCTCAAATTATCTGACATAGTTTTTTTTAAAACTACATTTGTGATGAAGCATAACAGAGTGCTTAAGGGCATAAGTTATGAAGTAAAACCAGTGATGTTGCTTTAGTGATTATGTGACTTTAGGCAAGTTTCTAAACCTCTAATTTTAGTTTTCTCATCTAAAATTGAGGAAATAATAGTACCTATTTAACAGGCTTATGAGGATTGAGTTAAGTAGTAACATGCAGAATTGCTGAGTCCAGCTCAGCATAGGGAACTCAAAACCAAGCGACTCCTGCAGAAATGAACACAAAGTAGCCAATTATCAGGACAAGTGGGCGCGGGGGACTTGATGCTTCTAGGAGCAAAGAGCCCCATCCTTGGTGCACACACTGATTTTATTTGTACAACTCAAGAGGCAACGAGGGAACTCAAGGGCAATAAAACAGATGGCCGTTTACTCCCCAATCTCTATATTTTGAGAATGCTGTGTTCAAAGAACATTCCCAGACCTCCTACGTGACTGCAGTCACTGGAGACATGGCTGTTCGCTTCAACTTCTCAGGCTGCTGACCAGATGGCTTTCCGTCAGGTGGGACTCAGCTTTTCTTCGTCCACACCCGTTCAGCATCACGGAAACAGCCAGCTCACAGTTCCTGCTCCTACACAGAATGCCTAGCAAATGGCTCTCAAAAAGTGGTTGTCATTTTATTATTTACCAGTCAACTAACACATTTAGTCTGGAATTTCCAGAGTTGCAAATTATCACAGAGCAAGCGATTCTTACGAGACATAAGGATTTCCAGAGTTAAATTTATTGACTTATCAAACATGATTAACTTTTCATACATTTTGGTGCTTCTGTCAGTAAGAATCTTAATACGGTCACTGTCATTGATTTCAACATATTAAATTTAAGCAGATGTAATAAGTGAACTATTAAGGTATCTTTCTTATTTTCCTACCTACTTACACTGAAATTGACTTTTTTTTTCTTTTTTTTTTTTTTACTTTTAAAAAATTTTTCGGGCCGGGCGCAGTGGCTCACGCCTGTAATCCTAGCTCTCTGGGAGGCCGAGGCGGGCGGATTGTTTGAGCTCAGGAGTTCGAAACCAGCCTGAACAAGAGCGAGACCCCGTCTCTACTAAAATTAGAAAGAAATTAATTGGACAACTAAAAATATATACAAAAAATTAGCCGGGCGTGGTGGCGCATGCCTGTAGTCCCAGCTACTTGGGAGGCTGAGGCAGGAGGATTACTTGAGCCCAGGAGTTTGAGGTTGCTGTGAGCTAGGCTGACGCCACGGCACTCTAGCCTGGGCAACACAGTGAGACTCTGTCTCAAAAAAAAAAAAAAAAATTTTTTTTTGATAGAAATGGGGTCTTGCTTGATTGTTCAGGCTGGTCTCAAACTCCTGGCCTCAAGCGATCCTCCTGCCTCAGCCTCCCACAGTGCAGGGATTTTAGGCATGAGCCACTGTGCCTGGCCTGAAATTGACTTTTGTATAATTATAAAATTGATTTAAGATTTGTATAGTCAATTTAAAGAAGTCACATGAAGATAAAACTTAATTCTGTTTATGGTTTCTATCTTCTTCACAGTAACATCCTTTACCTCTTTAGGTTGTATATTCTTAACTATATTTCAGAATTTTGATCAGCTTTGTCTTATCTGTATCTTAACTATATCTCAAGGACTTTTAAAGAATTTTCTCTCTCTGGCTGGGCGCGGTGGCTCACGCCTGTAATCGTAGCACTCTGGGAGACTGAGGCAGGAGAATCACTTGAGGTCAGGAGTTCAAGACCAGTCTGAACAAGAGCAAGACCCCATCCCTGCTAAAAATAGAAAAAATTAGCCAGGCATGGTGGTGCATGCCTGTAGTCCCAGCTATTCAGGAGGCTGAAGCAGGAGGATTGTTTGAACCCAGCAGTTTGAGGTTTCTGTGAGCTAGGCTGACGCCATGGCACTCTAGCCCGGGCAACAGAGAAAGAAAAAAAAAAGAATCTCAAAAAAAAAAAAAATTTTCTCTGTGTTTTAAATTGGGTAGAACAATTGGATGGATGTCACATTTTCACAGAACAGGAATTCATTTTCCTTGCCATTGCTGCTGGAATCAGGTAGATATCTGGTGTTCTTCCAAAGAGCCAGTACAGATCTACTGAGCAAACTCATTGCCACACTAACAGCTGGGAGGAAAGAGACCCCTTCAGGGCTTTCCAAAAAATAATGAGCTTGTTTGTGTCCCTTGAGGAGTAATCCAGGTGCCTAAGAATGGTAGCTCAATATTATAGAAGGAGTCTAGGTTCTTGTTATAATGACTGTGGAGCCACCATACAGACCCTGGAATGCCTACCTCTGGAATTCCATTTTGTGAAAGAGAAATAAACTTAGTTTTCTGTTAAATGAACTAATTTACTGTAACTAGTACCTCAGAGAAGATAGGGTAAAAGCCTTTACCTCCTCAGGAAGCCTTCCATGGACTTACACGCAGGGTTAGAACCCCCTAATTTAATGCTTCCAGGTTACTCCGATTATGTTTCTACTATCTTTTCATCACTTCATTTTATGATATGTTTATTTATGTTTCCCTACTAGCATGATTCCCTGAGGGTCAGCATCATATTTCACTCATTCTAGTCCCTAGTGTAGAATGTCTCAAACACAGCAGTCACGCAGTCTTGAATGAAGGAATGAATAAAAACTCCTGTTTGTTGGCTTTTTAAATGTGTCAGCTCACATTACATGGTTTTAGTCCTTCACAGGTGGTCTCCTGCTTTGACTAATTAATTAGAAACATTTGCAAAACATTGAGAATTGATTTCATTTATTCCCTAAAGCATATGCGCACATTACTATAAACTTCAGGCTATTTTATACCTTGACTTCATTTAAACTTTTTTCTTGGTCCCTTTTTCATATCTGTTCTGGAGAATGTGATATTTTTGGTAATGTAAAGTTATAAGGCCATTTCATAATATGCCATTGACATGTAAATTAGATTCTTCGAAATACAGGATTATGTAATGCAAACTGTTTGATATTAAATATTTCTGTTCTTAGTTTTTGATTCTCAATAATTGTATATGTTTGGAACTAGTATACAACTTATTTTGAACCTTTGTGATTGCTGCTAATTTGTTGCCTAGAAGTGCTTTGGGCCTAAGTAAAGTGGGTTTTATATTTGTGGTTTGTTTATTGATTGATGTCCCTTCATAAACTAGGTATTTATTAGTAAAGTTCGGTAAGTGGTTTTTTCATCTACAAATTCTCAGCTGTAAAAATTGCCACATTATGTTCTGATTTTTATCTTTATGTATATTTCTCTAAGGTAATATATTTTTAATTTTACAGACAGTAGCTCTTGATGGAACATTATTTTTAAAATCTGGGGTGATCTCTGGAGGGTCAAGTGACTTAAAATACAAGGCTAGATGCTGGGATGAGAAAGAGTTAAAGAATCTAAGAGATAGAAGAAGCCAGCTAATCCAAGAGCTAAAGGTAAATCTATGACATAAAAGTTATAAAATACTAAGTAGAATAATTGTGTAGGGTTTTTTGGTAATAAAAGTGCCATGCCTATAGTTAAAAAAATTCAAATAATGCAGAGTGGAATAAAGTTAAAAAATAAAAATCCTTTTCTTCCCCTTCCTTACATCTCAGGGGTATTAACAAAACAGTTTGATACACGGCCTCTAGAAATTTTCTTTGTATAAGCAAGAAGTATATGTATTATTTTTCCTATTTTCTTTGTTTTATAATAGACTTTGGCTATAAATATTATTTGCAACAAGCTTTTTCATTTAATATCATAACATGACCTGTTTTCATTTTAGCATGTAAAAAGTTATTTTTAATGAATCCTGCTTGCCTGGTAATAGAATTTATTTATTTAAGCAGTCTCCTATTGAAGGACATTTGTTTTCTGCTGTTACAAATGGTTCAGCATTAAATATTCTTTAGAGAGGGAGAATAACATATTGCCTAAGTAAGAGTATAAATTCTGTTGCCAAGCTGCCTGAGTTTGAATCCTGTCTCTGCCACTTACTAGTAGTATGACCTTGGGCAAATTACCTAACCCCTTTATAGCTTAGTTTCCCCATCTATAAAATGGTGATAATAAAGACACCTTCCTTTTATGGTTGTAAGGATTAAATCAAATAATACAGATAAAATACTTAAGGCAATTCCTGACATATGAAGAAATATATAAATGTTTGTTGTGTTATTATTATTATTATTATACATTTGTTTGTTATAAATATATCTCTAAGATGAATTCACTTAAAGTGGAATTTCTGGGTCTAATAATATGTGTATTTAAAATGTTGATAGATACTGCTAAATTCTCATCAAAAGAAAACCTGTAGTAGAGTCCCTAGATTGCAGCATTCGATATTAGCAAATATATTAATCTTTGCCAGTCTCATTGGTAAAAAAGTATAACCCAATTGTTTGACATGCATTTCTTAAATTATAACTAAGGTTGAGCATTTCCTCATGTATTTATTCGTTCTTTGTAATTTTTTCTTCTGTGAACTAATTTATTTTCTGTGCACATTTTTCTAGTAAATTGTTATTTTATTACCTATTTTGAGAGTTATTTATATAAGTAAATTAGTCCTTAGTCATATATGTTATTTTGTTTGACTTTTTAGTTTGCTTTAATTGGGTACCAATTTTATATAATTTTATTTGTATGTAAATTAGTATAAATTTATATACCAATTTTAAATATAATTTAATAAGTTTTGACAAATATATGTAGTCATGTAACCACCACTGCAATCATGATATAGAATATTTCTGTCACCCCTCAAAATTCCTTTGGGCTCCTTTTCAGTCAGTCCTTCTTCTGGACCCCTTGGGGCCCTAGCAACCCAATCTGCTTTCTGTTATTATAGTTTTTTCTCTTCTAGACTTTCATATAAATGGAATCACACAGTAAGTAGTCTTTTGTGTTGTCCTATCTTCACTTAGCCTAATGTTTTTGAGAGTCATGTTATGTGTATCAAAAGTTTATTTCTTTTTATTGCCAAGTAGCTGTTTGACATTGATGTTGTTCTTTTTGTCATACATGTTTTTTAATCTTTATGTAGCCAAATTTATTAATATTTTATAACTTCTGGATTTTAGAATGTATCATACTTAGACTAAAGATCACAGGTTCTGAAGATCACAAAAGAAATTCAATAATGCTTCCTTCTAGTGCTTTCGTGTATTTAACATTTACATTTGTTATTCATTTGGAATTTATTTTGATGACTAGGGATCCAGTTATTTTTACCAGCTGACTTGCCATTTTATAAAAATATCATTTGTTGAATATTGTAATTCCCCCATTTACTTGAAATGTCAGCTTTAACAGACACTAAATAGAATGATTTCAGATTATTTTTCTTATCTTTCTTCCTTGGTGTGTGCAGATTACCAGTTTTTATTTAAGGAGATATTCTCACACGGTTACTTGACTAATTTTAATCTTTTTCAGAAGCATAAGACTTGACTACATTTTATGTTTTGGTCTAAGGTGTAGAAATATTCAACTTTTAATCATTTTACATATTTAGGCCTAGGCATGGAGAAAGTTCTTGGAAGATGGCAACTTGAAATCAATCTTGCGTCCTATCCATGTCCATACTAAGGTCCCATCTGTGTGTCTCACCTGAACCAGTGACAGCTAGGTGGGGGTGATGTTTTGGGTTCCGAGGGAGGCCAGTGGGAAAAACTAATACAGGACTTTCTCACTTTTGATTTGTGAAGAGCACTTGGAGAAGAATCAGGACATAGGGGAATCCTAGGGGTAAGTTAAACATTTGTCCCATGTGAGTAAGCCTGGTCTTCTTGAACCCTGTAAAGCTAAATATTAGCTGAATTGGTAGGTTATAGCCTCCCTATTCCTGAGTTTGAGAGAGTTCGGGGAGACCAGAGAGACATCTTTTCCTCCATGTCAGTGGGGTACTGACAGTCTTCTGCTATACTTGCTGGCCCTAATATATAGAGAATGCTTGTGAGGCTGCTGCTATTTAGGGTACATTAATTCCCAGACCTGATCCTCAGTGGGCAAAGAAATGCATAAATGTATCTGAGGTGTTCCAGGAGCCAGTCAACAACTTGAGCAAAAAAGGTAAAGGAGCATTAAGGAGATTCCATATAGTGTCAACCCTTCTCCTGCCACTCACACACGAAAAAATTTAAAAAGGCTTTTTTGGAACTAAAAAACATGTTTCTTAACTATAGAATTCAGTAGATTAATTGAAGGAGAGGCCATTGTCAAGAATCAGATTAGTAACCTGGCAGACCAAGTAGAAAAACCATCTCAGCAAGAAGAAAAAAATTACAAAGATAAATCATGAGGAAAATAGAGACTTAGCAGATAGACTCAGGAGACTTCCTAAGAGAATAATAAATTCTTGGAAGGAGGAGAAGCAACACAAAAGTGGAGAAAATCAAATAAAAAAGAAGAAGATTTCTAAGGATCAACCTTGGTTTACCAATTGAAAGGACACACATAGTTCTACGTAAGTTTGGTGAGAAAAGGCCCACAATAACGTGAATCTTGGTGTAGTTCCTAAACACCTAGGTTATAGAAGCAATGCTAAAACTACATCCCCTTTCAAGAAAAATTCTTTATAGGATTAAAAAAATCAAGCTTGTATCAGGCTACAAAACTGTATGGGACTATGGAATAGCTACGGGGAAAAGGACTATAACCCAAGATACCATTTACCTTCTAGAAATCTGTACATAAGCAAATTCAGAGAGTATATCATTGATATACTCCATGTGACAAAAAAAAATTAGAGAAAATACTATAAGCAGCACATAAATTAGAACAGACCTAATTATAATAAATGAATAGTGCTAAACTAACTCAGCAAAACTAAGGAATTGGAAATGGAGAGAGATGTCAATGTGTTCCAAAGGTCTCCTCTGTAAGGAGAGGAAGGGAGAATATTCTATTCTAAAGATGATATCTTAGGGGACTGGGAGACAGAGATGGTGTTACTGGCTGTTAAACTCCTCGGTGCTTGTCTTCTCCTGATCAAAGAATAAAAGCAAAAGACAGTTTTGAAGCAGCAAGCAGCAAAGTTTATTAAAGTGGCAGTTCATTCTCAAAGGGGATAAGAGTTGGCACATGTCCAAGAGGACTGGGGGGCCCTGGGGTTTCTTTGGGCTTCTAATCAGCAAGCAATAGTACACTCCAAAAGGGGTAGGGGTGGGTACACATCTCAGCTGACAGTGGCAATGGGGTCTCTTTGTCATCCCTTTTTCTCTTGTCTGGCCTCTGCTTCTTTGTGATGTCTCTTTTTTTCTTGACCGATGAGGACGTTGTCTTCTTCCTGCCGTTGGGCGAGAGGAGTTTTTCACCTTACCATGATTAGACCCAGATGTGTTTTTGTGTCCAAAGCCCACTGGGGCAGGGGGTGGGAGGGACTCTAATGTATAATGTGCCTTGTGTTGTTTCTGTTATGTTTCTTGTGATAGTTGCAGTTACCCTTATCTTGTCACTGTTACAGTATGTTCTCTTACTCAGCATCGCATTTGTTTACATTGCTTGCTTTCGTATTTTCTCTGCTCATGTCTCACTTTTCTTATGCTAACTTTCTGTGACACTTATGGCTACCCTAATCTTGCAGTGTTTTCTTACTCAGCATCCCGTTTATTTACATGGCCCATTCCGTACCTCCTCTGCTCATGTCTCACCAACAGTGGGATTAGAGTGTTAAAAACTATACCAGGTTAACACAGGAACAAATTACCAACCAATAAAAACAATGAAAAGAATAAAACAAAAGTAAGATGAAAGAAATAAATCTTTTCCATATCAGTGATTACAGTAAACATGAGTGAATTTAAGTCTCACATTAAAAGACTAAGACTATCATAGGTTAAAAAACTAAATGTGTTTACAAGAATTCATCTGAAAATTCTTTTTTTTTTTTTGAGACAGAGTCTCACTCTCTTACCTGGGCTAGAGTGCCATGACATCAGCCTAGCTCACAGCAACCTCAAACTCCTGGGCTCAAGCGATCCTCTTGCCTCAGCCTGCCAGGTAGCTAGGAACACAGGCACACACCACCATGCCCAGCTAATCTTTTCTGTTTTTAGTTGTTTGGCTAATTTCTTTGTATTTTTAGTAGAGACGGGGTCTCGCTCTTGCTCAGGCTGGTCTTGAACTCCTAAGCTCAAGCAGTCCTCCTGCCTCGGCCTCCCAGAGTGCTAGGATTACAGGCGTGAGCCACCACACCCAGCCTGAAAATTGAATTTTGAAAAGAAAACATAATGAGAACCTGGTAAATGCAAACAAAAGGAAAATGGGAGTGACAATATCAGAAAATGTAAACTTCAAGGTTAAAAAATCTTGTGTATAGTAAGCTTTCAATAAATACTTACTGAATGAAGTGAATAAAGATGTAATAAAAGACAAAGAAGATCTCTATTATAAACCTGTTTGCAGCATATAGCACCTAAATATTTAAAGTGTTACTTGTTAATACTTGTTAATAAAAATAAAATTATAGGGGAACATTTTAGCAGTGTGACTCTGAATAAGTTACTTATATACTTTATACTTTAGTTTCCTCATCAATAGAGTGAGAATAATAATACCACCTATTTCATAGCATTGTTAAGAGGATTAAGTAAGTTAATAAATGTGTAAGCTGCATAGAACAATAAATGCTCAATAAATTTGAGATATTTAAATATCTATGAAACACAGATATAAAAACTGATCATATGCTTAGCCACAATGGAAACCTCAACAGTTTTTTTAAAGTAGAGGTTTTTATAGGTCACCTTGATCATAATTTAATGAAATTACAAATAGTGACCAAAAATGCCTTCATCTATAGAGAATTAAGAAGTGTAGGCCAGGCGCGGTGTCTCAGGCCTGTAATCCTAGCACTCTGGGAGGCCGAGGTGGGTGGATCATTTGAGCTCAGGAGTTCGAGACCAGCCTGAGCAAGAGTGAGACCCTGTCTCTACTAAAAATAGAAAGAAATTAGCTGGACAACTAAAAATACATAGAAAAATTAGCCAGACATGGTGGCGCGTGCCTGTAGTCCCAGCTACCCAGGAGGCTGAGGCAGAAGGATTGCTTGAACCCAGGAGTTTGAGGTTGCTGTGAGCTAGGCTGATGCCACGGCACTCTAGCCTGGGCAACAAAGGAAGACTCTGTGTCTCCAAAAATAAAAAATAAAAAAATAAAAATAAAAGAAGTGTATTTGTTGGTAGTTTTGGGATCAAAGAAGTAATTAAAAGGTAAATTACAAAATGTCTTGAAAATGGTGAATAGGGACATACTGTCTGCCACTATCTTTGAGACAGAGTAAAAGCTACATTAAGAGGAAATTACCTTTATTATTAAAAAATAAAGATGAACTATAAGGAAACTCATCACTCACCTTAAGAAATTAGAACAACCAGCCAGGCTCAGTGGCTCATGTCTGTAATCCTAGCACCCTGGGAGGCCAAGGCAGGAGGATTGCTTGAGCTCAGGAGTTCAAGACCAGCCTGAGCAAGAGCAAGACCCCATCTCTACTAAAAATAGAAAAAGTTAGCCAGGCGTGGTGGCACACACCTGTAGTCCCAGCTACTTGGGAGGCTGAGGGAGGAGGATCCCTTGAGCCTAGGAGTTTGAGGTTACAGTGAGTTGTGACTGGGCCACTATACTCCAGTCAAGGACTCTGTCTTCCTCCCCCAAAAAGAAAAGAAATTAGAACAACCACAAAATAACAACAAAGTTTAAAAAGGAATTTTTTTAAGCTTACAGAAAATTCAAAATAGAATAGGAACAAATAGATCTAAAAGCTGGTTCTTTTGAAAGACTAATAAACTCTTTGCAACCCTAGTGAAAGAAAAGCTAGAAGCAAATATACATTATCAGGAGTGAAACATTAAAATATTAATAATTTTTTAAAAATCTAACATGCAAATAGCTATAGTTTTAAAAATTGAAAATCTGGAAGAAATCAGTGACTTTCAGAAAATACAAATTACCAAGATTGAACAGAAAAAAAGTGGGACATTTGAAAAGATAGGAAGTGGTGTGGTTGGCTGGTCCAGTTTCTACCCACAACCTCCTTCCTTGCTTGTCTCTATTATAGGAATGTGAAAAACTAAAGCAACTTGATTTCCCAAGTTTCCCTGCATCTAGGGGTACCCATGTGACAGTTTTGACCAATGAGATAAATCAAAGTGTTGGTGTTACCTTTTGCATTTTCTTCTTCCTGCCCAGAATACGGTCAGGAAGCCTGGAAATGGAGTAGCAATCTTGCACCTATAAAAAAGCAAGTATGAGGATAAAAGCCATTGTACTAAGGAGCCGGACGTTGGGTAGTTGGATGCCATTATTGAGCCACTGCATCACTCTGTATTTGTGTGAGGAAAAAAAACCCTGTATTTTCAAAGCCACGGTTTAGTTGATCTACCACTGAAAAAAGGTTTCAGGAATATAAAATGGTGTAGCTGCTATGAAAAATAGTATGGTGGCTCCTCAAAAAATTAAAAATAGAATTACCATATGATCCAGCAATTCTGCTTTGGGGTATATACCTAAAAGAATTGAAAGCAGAGTCTCAAAGTGATATTTTACACCTGTGTTTAGCACCATTATTCTCAATAGCCAAAAGGTAGAAGCAACTGTGTCTATCAACAGATGAATGGATAAACAAAATGGTATATTACATACAGTGGAATATTATTCAGCATTAAAAAGGAAGGAAATTCTGCATATGCTATAACATGGATGAACCTCAAGGACTTTATACTAAGTGAAATAAGCTAGTCACAAAAGGACAAATACTGTCTGAGTCCACAAACTAATGTAAGGTACTTAGAGTAGTCCAATTCACAGAGACAGAAAGTAGACCAATGATTGCCAGGGGCTGAGGGAGGGGAGAATGAGTAATTGTTATGGATTTAGAGTTTCAGTTTCACAAGATGAAGAGAGTTCTAGAGATTGATCATACACAATGTGAATTATTTAAACACTACTAAACTGTACACTTAAAAATAGTAAATAAAAATATGTTTTGTGCATTTTACCACAATAAAAAAAAAAAAAAGGACTCTGGGACCAGATGGGTTTACAGCTAAGTTCTATGTAATGTAATTCTAAATGTTATTTAAACCGTTCTAGATCATAGAAACAGATAGAAACTTCCCAGCCATTTTATAAAGACAGTATAACTTTAATATCCTTTATGAGTATAAATGTATAATTTCTAAATAAAATGTCAGTACTGTATAGAGAATTCAGCAATGTAGTAAGAGAATACATCTGACTGGATAGAATTTGTTTCACAAATGCATGGATGTTTCAATTAAGCAGTAAACATAATACAGTACATCAGTGAATTAAAGGCAGGAGAAAAGTCATATGATTGTGTGTAAAAAAGACATTTGATAAAATTCAGCAACTAGTTCTATTTAAAATACTAAGTAAAAGAGTAATGATAGAAATTATTTAAATAAAATAAATAGCTCTTATTCAAAATTAACAGAAATAATTACTTAAGTGGTAAGAACACTAAAACCATTTTAGTTAAAATTAAGAAGTGAGCTGGGCACAGTAGCTCATGCCTGTAATCCCAGCACTTTGGGAGGCCGAGATGGGAGGATCACTTGAGGCCAGGAGTTCGAGATCAGCCTCAGCAACATAGTGAGACCCGTCTTTATAAAAAACAAAAAAATTAGCTGGGCATGGTGGTGTGTGCCTATAGTCCCAGCTACTCAGGAGGCCGAGGCAGGAGGATCGGTTGAGTCCAGGAGTTTGAGGTTGCAGTGAGCTATGATGACACCACTGTACCATAGCCCGGGCAACAGATGGAGACCCCTTCTTCAAAGAAAATAAAAAAAAAAAATTGAGAATTAGGTATCTATTTATCACCATTAATACTCAGTGTGGTCTTGGAAGTTATAATAAATCGAGTTAGGCACAAAATGAAATAATTTATATAAATCTTTGAAAAGAAGGGATAAACTAACTTTTGCTGATAATAAGATTACAGTTTAAAAGCTACTAGATTTAGTAAGATAGTATGAGGGCTACATAAATAAACAAAAATCTGCAGTTTTTCTTTCTTGATACTATCAAGAAGTATCTAAAACGGGGAAAATATTCTGCTCACAATAGGAGTAAGTGTAAATGTAAAGGCACAGTAATTTATTTTAGAAAACTAAATCTTAAGGACGTAAAACAACTGAAAGGAAAAACTTACTATATTCATAGGTTAGAAGTCTTCCAATTAAAATATAACTTGAATGCAATTTTAATTAAAATACTACCAAGGATTTTTCAGTTGAAAAATGATTTTCTAATTTTTACAAATGAAGAATTTCCTGAGACTAGTCAAATAATGTGACAAAAGAGAATGAAGTAGGACTTCCCTTACTGGCCTACAGAATACTCTGAAAAGCCATTGTAATCAAGTTGATACAGTGTTGGCATGGGAATGGACAAAGTAATGAAACAATAGGAATTCTAGAAATAGAGCCTGCTATATTTGACAATTTAGTATTCAACAAAGATGATTTAGTTCAGTGGGAAAAGGACAGATTATTTAATAAGTGGTATTGGCACATCTGGAGAAATTAATTTTGTGCCCCATCTATGACTTACATAAAAATAAATTCCAGATGGATTAAGAACTTAAATGTACTGTAAAATAATTTTTAAATGAAGATAAAAGCTATTGTATACATTCTTAAAAGAAGTTTTAAATGAAGATCATAGGTTCTGTCCTAAGGAACTCTTTTACAAGTTGACATGAAAAAGACATGATAGAAATAACCTGGACAAAGGATAGGATCAGACAATTCACTAAAAGAAGAAATCCATATGGCTAGTAAACATGAGGAAATGCTCAATATAGAATATAGTATTTGAGGGAATACAAATGAAGATTACTTTATACCTATCAATAAGACTTGGAAAAATAAATATATATAATGCTTATTGCTGGTAGAGATGTAAGGAAAAGAGTACTCATACATTATTTATAGAAATGCGAATTGTTACAGCTTTTGGGAAACATTCCATATCAGCTATTAAAATAAAAACATGAACACTTTTGACCCATCAGTCTCAACCCTGGGGAATCAATTGCATGGAAACAAAAACAATAGTACTTGAGAGTACACATGCGGGTATGTTGTTGTAGCGTTGTTTGTGGTGGCAAGAACCTGAAAACAAAGTGAATGGCCATCATTAAGAGAATAGTTGAATAATTTTGATACAGACTCTGGGATAATATGCAACCATTAAAAGGATGGTTTTAGAGCTTTATTGATTGACATCGGTAGTGACCAAATGAGAAAAGCAAGATGCAGAAAAGCATGTTCCATGTGATTTACATTTGCATAAAAGCCCTGATAAAGCCTTGTGTATCATAAGGACTTGGAGAAAAACATAAAATCTAGGGAGTTAATTTAGTTGAACAATAAGGTAAGCAAAGGAAGAAAGGAATGGAGGAGGCAAGCAAAAAGATAAGGATGTACTGAAAGCAAGGCAGTGTGTATCATATGATCCCATGTATGCCAATAATTCAAGTTAGGTGGAACACACCCTCCTCATTCTTCATTTTTCTTGCCTAATTCTTTTCTGTTAGTGGTTAGTTTTTTGAAGAAGCTGTATGGCATCTTGGTTACTCCGGATAGCTACTATACTTAATTGCTTAGTCTCCTATTGGAAGAAGGGGAGGTAAGTGGGTGTGGTTGTATGTAAAAACCAATGAATTACTGCATATGAAAACACTTTGAAAAGTGAAAGAAAAACAAATTTTAAAAAAGTGGAAGTGCTTTTCTATTATAAAATATTCTCATATTTTTCTTTCTTTTTAGGATTTAATGAAGACACTCCGCAAGGAAGCAGATTTGAAACAAATACAGACTCTAGTACAAGGAACTAATACACGACTCAAATATTCACAAAGTGAACTAGACATGATTAAAAAGAAGCACCTTGCTGCTTTTTACCGGGTAATAAAGACTTATGTAAAATTTGATGGAAGTTAGAAACAGAACATATTAATAGAATTTCAGGAATTACATTTGTATAGCACCATGTAATCTTTAGATACTTTACCCCATGATTGAGATTATATTATAGTCCTTTAATTATTTTTGTGGTATTTAATCTTGTTATCCAGCTGAATTAACTCTTTTATTCTAAAAGACACCTATCATGTTTTTGACTTTACTATATAAAGCTAAATAAGCCATTAAAAAGAAAAATTTTCTTTTGTTATTAGGAACAATCTCAGCTACAAAGTGAACTACTAAATATTGAGTCTCAATGTACTATGTTGAGTGAAGGAATCAAAGAACGACAACAAAGAATTGAAGAATTTCAAAAAAAGATAGATAAGGTCATGAATGTTACATTTATTACTAAATGGCATATATAATTCTAGACCAGATACCACATTTAGGGCTTCTTGAATATGTGCTAAAGCAAAGGAGGTTGAAAGGTAATAGTGCTCTATCAGAAACAACACATAAGCTAAGTTTTATTGGTTTGCCAAATTAATTTTCTTATGTCTTTTGAGAATCACTGTTGCCAATCTCAAGAGACAGTGACCTGTGAACACTGTCTTTACAACCTCTCCTTGCCTGTTGTAAAGATCATAACTTCTTTCTTTTGTTCTACTTCCCTTAACACCAGGAGGAAAAAAACTGTCACTTAAATTATCTTTTACAGTTACTTAGTCAGTAGTTATTTTTTTTTAACATCTATTACATTTGGCTCTAGAACAATAAAGATGTGGTCATCTAGGCTCTGCTTATAAAGTGAGAGAAACTTTCTGATTTAATTCATTCTACTATTGGGTATCTCTAATCCTTAGAAAGTTATTTGTTACACCACCACTCTATTTAATTTCACCCATTGCTTTTATTGCATGATGTGAAAGCACATTCATGTTGCTCCTTAATTATCTCTTTTCCAGGTTAAAGATCCCTAATTTCTTTAATCACTTCATATTATTATGGATTTAAGACCAGCTCTGGTAACCATTCTCTGGATGCTCTGTTTTTTTATTAACAGACATTATAGTATTATTCATATATGAAGAGTCTTTATTTAGAATGTTGTATTTTGTTGTGTCTAAAGGCCAGGCACAGTGGCTCACAACTGTAATACTAGCACCGTGGGAGTGCCGAGGCGGGAGGATTGCTTGAGCTCAGGGGTTTAAGACCAGCCTGAGCAAGAGCGAGACCCCATCTCTACTATAAATAGAAAGAAATTAGCCAAACAACTAAAAATAGAAAAAATTAGCCGGGCACAGTAGCGTGTGCCTATAGTCCCAGCTACCTGGGAGACTGAGGCAGGAGGATCGTTTGATCCCAGGAATTTGAGGTTGCTGTGAGCTAGGCTGATGCCACAGCACTCTAGCCCAGGCAAGAGAGTGAGACTCTGTCTCAAAAAAATAAATAAATAAAGTAAATGCAATCCTTCTAATTTTATATTAAACATTTCATAAAGCCAAAACACTTAATAAGGCCAGTCAAGGTAGATGGGCATAGTTTATGGAGTTAAAGGAAGAGAAAGCATTGGCTTCCCAAAATACAGTAGTGCCTGGTGGGATTAGTTTTTGGCCTAATCCAGGAAAATCTTGAAGGGAAAAACATATTTAAGCATTGTCTATATATTTCTTTAAATTACTTATTAAACTAGTTGTTTTAAAATAACTTAAAAGGTAGAAGATGATATTTTCCAACACTTCTGTGAAGAAATTGGCGTGGAAAATATTCGTGAATTTGAGAACAAGCATGTTAAACAGCAACAAGAAATTGATCAAAAAAGGTATTTTTATTAAAAAATGTTGGTAAGCAGCTTACATATATATACAAGTAACTATTATTCCATAATTTAGTATACCTAAGGTAGTTTTTATTTCAGTTCATCAAGAAATAGCTAGTAAAAATTTATATTCTCATGAAGAGATCCAGTTTTTATTTTATAATTTTTTAAAGAGAGAAAACACAAATACACAAAAGAGAATAGGGGCATAATTGCATACACACTGGTTATTAAAAGAATAAGATACTAATTTGCTTAGTTGTCTGTAAATAGCTATATATGTGAAAAAAATTAATAATTTTCGAGAAATAATATATTACCAAAAATTACCCCAAACAAGACAGAAAAATCTAAGGAGGCCAGTTACCATAGGAAAAGAAAGTAAAAAAGCTTCCTACCCACTTCATTCCCAAACGTACCAGGCACATATAGCTTCACAGGTGAATCATCCCAGCAAACTTTAAAGATGCAGGCAATTTCACTATCTAATGTTTAAACAAATGTTCATCATTTAAACTGTTTCAGAGTGCAGAAGAGGAAGAAGAAATGAATCTTTTTATAAAAATGAACATAATATTGATGCTGAAATCTAAAAAGATACACAATAAGAAACTATAAATAAAGCCCACCTATAAATAACCAAATAAAACAAGGTTAAATACAAACCAGCAGTATGACAACAAAATAATATACCATTATCTAATAAGCCTTATATAAGAAATACAATGATGGTTCAGTATCTGGAAATCTATTGCTGTAATTAACCATATTAATGGTCAAAGGAGAAAATCATATGATCAACTCTAAGGATGATGAAGAAGGTACTTGACAAAATGTAACATCCATTCTTGATTGAAAATTCTTAAAATGTCAATAATTAGATACCTTTGATATGAGAAAATACATCTCATTGGAAATCAGCATTGTGCTTTCATGGAGTAACGCAGTGTTCTAGTAATGTTAGAAATGAGAAGAATATTCATTATCACCACTGTTATCTAACATTCATCCTAGAGATACTAATCAATAGAGTTAGACAAGAAAAAGTATTAATACTTGAAAGTGATGTCACCAAAATGACAGAGTAGAAGCAATCTGGCTTTAGTTTTCCTCACAGAATACCAAAACAAATATATAGTGCTGATATTATCACCAGCAATGTCCCAGAACTCAAATACAAGGATGAGACAGTTCCTGGGGCCATAGAGAAGTGAAAAATCTTCTCACAAATGGTAAGAAAATCTAGTTTTTATATCTATGATGCCCTTTCCTCAATAGGCCAAGCACCAAGTGTGTGGAAAATTTTCCCAACGCAGTTACTGCACTGGAAAGATTGAGATTGAGGGGGGATCCCACCTCCTTGGGTTCCCAAGAAGGAGACCTGTCCCTGCCTCAACCCATGGGAACCAATCACGAGTGCCTGAAGGGAGAAAGATTCCGGAGGATAGCCAAAGCGGGGAGGCAGGACTAGCATCCTCAGACCAGGAAACTTCACTCTGTATCTCAGCCAGAGGAGTTGCCAAATCAAGAGTGGCTGGCTGTTCAGCAGCATCACATTGTAGGAGATTGGTTCCACAGGTCCCCTGGGCACGAACTCCTAGCCAGTCTTTCCACATTGCCAGGATATCCCCCTTAGGGTCCTCCTCCATCTAGGACTGGCAATACTCCAAAGTTTGCTAGAGCTGAACAAACCTGGGCTTAAGGCACCATCTAGTGCCTAAAAGGAGGCAGTAACTCAAAAAAAAATATTCAACAGGTATATTGCAAAGAAATCTCTAAGGAATCCTACCCAATAAAAATAAGCCAGACAGAAATGACTGTAATAAATAATCCTTCAATGTGAAAACCACATTTGCTGTTGGTTCCACAAGAACCAATAGCAAACAGGGAACCATGACCTCGTCAGACAGAGCAAAGATCCAGTGGACCAAATTTAATGAGATGGTGATAGGTGAGCTGATCAAAAATTCAAAATAGCAGTTTTAAGGAAACTCGGTGGTCTCCAAAATAATACAGAAAAACAATGCAGACATTTGTCAGAGAAGATTAACAAAGAGATTAAAATAATAAAAAAAAATCCAACAAATCCTGGAACTGAGAAATATTTGTTAAACTGAAAAATTCATTAGAGGCTCTCAACAGCAGAATGGATCAAGCAGAGGAAAGAATCAATGAGCTTAAAGACAGGCTATTGAAAACTACTTAGAGGAGAAAAAAAAGAATGGAATGCCTACAAGATATAGAAAAGTATCACAAAAGAGAAAATCTAAGAATTATTGGTGTTCAAGAGGGAGCTGAGCAAAAGCAATGGTTAGAAAGCTTATTGAAAGAAAGAATAACAGAAAACTTTCCAAAACTTGAGAAAGACATAAATTTCCAGGTACAGGAAGGCCAGAGATCACCAAATAGATGCTACCCCAAGGCACATAACAATCGGACTCTCAAAGGTAATAAATACAGTAAAAACGAAAAGCAACAAATTGAAGCATACTGCAAGAGAAAAACCACTTAGCCACAAAGGAAGATAGGAAGAAAGGAAGAGAGGACATGCAAAATAACCAGAAAACAAGTTACAAAGTGGCAACAGTATGTCCTTACCTATCAGTGGTAACATTGAATGTAAATGGACTAAACTCTCCAATTAAAAGGCATAGAGTGGCTAAGGCTGGGCATGGTGGCTCATGCCTGTAATCCTAGTACTTTCAGAGGCTGAAGTGGGAGGATTGTTTGAGGCCAGGAGTTCAAGACCAGCTTGGGCAACATAGTGAGACCATCTATACAAAAAATAAGAAAAATTGGCCAATTGTGGTGGCACATGCCTATAGGCCCTACTACTCAGGAGGCTGAGGCAGGAGGATTGCTTCAGCCCAGGAGTTCGAAGTTGCAGTGAGCTATGATGATGCCATTGCACTCTAGCCTGGGAAACTGAGCAAGACGTGTCTCAAAAAAACAAAACAAAACAAAGACAGAAAGTGGCTGAATGGATAAAGAAATAAGACCCAACACTATGCTGCCTATAAGAAACCCACTTCATCTATAAATACACACATTGATTGGCTGAAAGAGAAGAGATGGAAAAAGATGTTCTATACTTATGAAATCCAAAAAAAGAGCAGGAGTAGCTATACATATATCAGATAAAATAGACTACAAAGACTAAAAAGAAACAAAAGTCACTATATGATGATAAAGGGGTCAGTCCAGCAATAGTTATAAATATCTGTGCACCCAACATAGGAACACCCAAGTATGTAGAGCAAACATCAATAAATCTAAAAGGACAGCTAGACTGCAATATAAAATAGTAGAGGACTTCAACATTCCACTCTCAGTAATGAACAGATCTAAGTCAGAAAATCAACAAAGCATCAGAGTTACACTACACACTAGACCAAATGGCCTAACATTTACAGGACATTTCACCCAAGTGCTACAGAATACCTATTCTCATCAGCACATGGAACATTCTGCAGAATAGACAATATGTTAGGCATCAACTTCTTTGAATTTCAACAAATTCAAAGAAGTTGAAATCAAATCAAGTATTTGTTCTTATCACAATGAAATGAAATCAATAACAAGAGGAACCTTAGAAACTATGCACACACACATGAAAATTAAACATGCTCCCGAACAATCAATGGGTCAATGAAATCAAGAAGGAAATTAAAAAATTTCTTGAATCAATAAAAATAAAAATACAATATACCAAAATCTACAGGATACAGAAAAAGTAGGGCTAAGAGGGAAATTTATAGCAATAAATGTCTACGTCCAAAAAGTAGAGTGTGGGCATGGTGGCTTATGCCTGTAATCCAGCACTTTGAGAGGCTGAGGTGGGAGGATCACTTGAGGCCACGAGTTCAAGACCAGCCTGGGCAACATGGCAAGACTCCATCTCTATGAAAAATTTAAAAACTAGCCAAGCATGTTAGTGTGCACCTGTAGTCCCAGCTACTCGGGAGGCTGAGGTGGGAGGATTGCTTGAGCCCAGGAATTCGAGGTGGCAGTGAGCTATGATGACACTACCGCACCTGGGCAACAAAGGGAGACCTTGTCACCAAAAAAAAAAAAAGTACAGGCAACAAAAGCAGAAATAGAGAAGTGGGTTTGCATCAAGCTAAAAACCTGTACAGCAAAGGAAACACTTAACAAATTGAAGAGACAACCCACAGACTTGAAGAAAATATTTTCAAACTATCCTTCTGTCAAGGGATTAATAACTTGAATATATAAGGAACTCAGGGAGAGGGCAGGAGGGGATGGGAGAAAATCTACCTAACAGGTACAAGGAACACTATCTGGGTGATGGGCACATTTATAAACCCTGTCTCAAGCATAACAAACTTGGTACATGTAACCAAAAACATTTGTGCCCCCATAATATTTTGAAATAATAATTTATTTTTTTCCTTTTTTGAGATATGCACAAAGACTTGAGAAATAATTTTTTAAAAAGGAACTGAATAGCAAAAAAATCCAATTTTAATAATGGGTGAAAGATCTGAACAGACATTTCTCAACAGAAGACATACAAATGGCCAACAGGTATCTGAAAGAGTGCTCTGTTTCACTAATCATCAGAGAAATGTAAATCAAAACCACAATGAGCTATCTCACCTAAGTTAAAGTGGCTTTTATCAAAAAGGGAATAACAGACTGGGCGCGGTGGCTCACGCCTGTAATCCTAGCACTCTGGGAGGCCGAGGCGGGTGGATCACTCAAGGTCAGGAGTTCAAGACCAGCCTGAGCAAGAGTGAGACCCCGCCTCTACTAAAAAATAGAAAGAAATGATCTGGACTACTAAAAATATACATATGTAGAAAAAATTAGCCAGGCATGGTGGTGCATGCCTGTAGTCCCAGCTTCTCGGGAGGCTGAGGCAGAAGGATCGCTTGAGCCCAGGAGTTTGAGGTTGCTGTGAGCTAGGCTGACGCCACGGCACTCAGTCTAGCCCGGGTAACAGAGTGAGACTCTGTCTCAAAAAAAAAAAAAAAAAAGAAATGTAGTACATATATACATACACACACACACAACTGAATATTATTCAGCCATAAAAACAGAATTAAATCCTGTCATTTGGAGCAACATGGATGGAACTGGAGGTTATTATGTTAAGTTAAATAAGCCAAGCACAGAAACACAAATATTGCATGTTCTCATTCATATGTGGGAGCTAAGAAAGTGAATCTTATTATGATAGAGAGTAAATTGGTGGTTTGCCAGAGGCCAAGAAGAGTAGAGGGGAAGAACAGAGGTTGATTAATGGATAAGACCTAGTGTTAGATAAATCAGTAGAGCAACTAGTAAACAATAATCTATTGTACATTTCAAAATAGCTAGTAGAGAATAATTTGAATGTTCCCAGCATAAAGAAAAGATGAATGTTTACGATGATGCATATATATCCTAATTACTCTGATTTGATTATTACATGAATGTTTCAAAATAGCACATGTACCCCGAAAATATATACATCTATTATGTATCAATTTAAAAAAAAAATGCTGTGATGTCCTCAAGTCTGAGGGGCGGCTGGGCCCTGGGGTCCCCAGTGCTTTGCCCCTCTATCTATCTGCCCTGACTGGGGCGATGGACTAACAGATGACCACAGGCAGGAGAATGAAAAAAATTTGGAAAGGAGATAAATTTATCACTATTTTCAGGTTTTATGATTTATATCTAGAAAACCCTAGAGAACATTCTCACCATCCATGGAATGTGTAAAAAAAAGAAAATCCTAGATAACAAATGAAAAACTATTAGAAACAAAAGAAAAGTTAGTAATGTGGCTGGATACAAATAGTAATATGAAAATGTTTTAAATAAAAAATTAATTTAAAAGTTAACAGCTTTTCTATATGCAAACTACCAGTGAGACAGTATACTGGGAGAAAATATCCCAATTATATTGGGGGGGGAAGGTAAAATACCTAGGCTAGTACTTAGAAATAAACTTACCAATTGTGAAAGCAATGTAAAGAAGCCTTTAAACAAGTATAATAGAGGATACAAATAGAAATTGAACAAAAGGGAAAGGCATACTAGTTCTTTTTTAGGAAAATTCAATATTATAAAGAAGTTGGTTCTTCCTAAATTAATCTATAATTTAAATTCATGTGTGGACAAGATTTTTTTTTTAACTAGATAAACTGATTCTAGAGTTCACATGCAGACCTAGTCAAGAAAAATCCGGAAAAGGTAATGAGAAGAGACTAAAGTTCCTAGGTTTCAAAATAGTGTAAACCTTAAGGTAGTGGCCCATAAATAGAGTCCAGAAATGTACTCAGGTCTATAAGGAGAAAGTTGATTATTTCATGTAGCAAAGAAAAGATATGCTACTCGGAAGGCTGAGGCAGGAGGATTGCTTGAGCCCAGAAGTTTGTGGTTGAGGTGAGCTAGAATGATGCCACTGCACTCTACCCGGGGTGACAGAGGAAGACTTTGTCTCAAAAAGGAAAAATAAAAAAAAGACATAAAAATACTGGAATAATTCATAAAATATTTTTAAAATCTCAGATTAGGGAAGTCCTTTCTGTATGGCATAAATCCCAGAAGCCATAAAAGAAAAGACTGACAAATTGTGAATGCATAGAAAATTTTTAAAAATTATATGGAAAGCATCACAAAGAAAACCAGAAGACAAATGACACTCTGGGGGAAAATGTAGATACACATATAAATTTAGGAATGGGAAGAGTGGCTGCTTCTGGGAGGCTGTGAGGATGGGAAGGAGACATTTTACTTTTTGTATATTCTTACACCTTTTGAATTTTGTGCCATATGCATGTATCTTCTGTTCAGATATAATACTTAATTATAAAAGTAATAGGGCCGGGCACGGTGGCTCACGCCTGTAATCCTAGCACTCTGGGAGGCCAAGGCGGGCGGATCGTTTGAGCTCAGGAGTTCGAGACCAGCCTGAGCAAGAGCGAGACCCCGTCTCTACTAAAAATAGAAAGAAATTATCTGGAGAACTAAAAATATATATATGGAAAAAATTAACCGGGCATGGTGGCGCAAGCCTGTAGGCCCAGCTACTCGGGAGGCTGAGGCAGGAGGATCGCTTGAGCCCAGGAGTTTGAGGTTGCTATGAGCTAGGCTGAAGCCACAGCACTCACTCTAGCCAGGGCAACAGAGTGAGACTCTGTCTCAAAAAAAAAAAAAAAGTAATAGGTGCTTCTTGGAGAAAATAGAGAAAACTTCCCAGTGTCCAGAAATAAAAACTATCAACCTTTTTACTCACTTTTTTCATTTCATTCTTTATAATTCTTTTATACTCCATTCATTCAGCACATATTTACCACATGCCCCTATGAGCCAGGCATCCTTCTATGCACTGAGTAGACAGCAGTAGAAAGAAAGGTCAAGCACCTACCTATTCTAGGTCCTTTCTATTTCCAGGTTACATTTCAGGATCAGCTTTTTAATTGCTATTTTTAAAAAACTGCTAGGATTTTTATTGTAATTGTATTGAATTTATAGATCAATTTGGGAATAATTGACATCAACAATAGTGATCCATGAGCATGGTTTCTATCTCCATTTATTTAGATCATCCTTAATTTCTCTCACTGATGGTTTTTAGCTTCAGCGTACAGATTTGTGCATATTTTGTGATACTTATTATTGAGTACTTCATATCTTTATGCTATTGTAAATGGAATTGTTAAATTTCAATTTAAAATGGTTTTTTGGGAGTATACTGAAATAAAATTGGTTTTTATAAACTAACCTTGTATCCTGAAACCTTGCTAAACTTATTAGTTCTGGTAGCTCTTTTGGGGTTTCCTTAGGATTCTTTACCTGGATAATCATATTGTCAGTGAATAAAAAGTTTTATTTCTTCCTTTTCAATTAATATATTTTTACTTCTTTTTCTTGCTTTATTGAACTAGGTAGGACTCCAATACAGTGTTGAATAATAGTGGCAAAAGCAAATATCTTGCCTTATTTCCAGTCTTAGGGGCAAAGCAGTCTTTCATGGCTAAGTATGCTATTAATTTTAGGGTGCCCTTTATCAGGTTGAGGAAGTTTCCTTCTATTCATACTTTACAGAAATTTTTTATCGTGACTGAATATGCAGTTTTGCCAAATACTTTTTCTGGTATCTGTGGAGATAATTGTGTGATTGGGATTTATTTTTAGTTTATTAATATAGTAAATACATTTAATAGTAATTTACCCTGATTGATTTTAGAATGTTAAACTATGTTGCATACCTAGGATGAACCCAACTTGGTAATGATGTGTTATCCTTTTCATATATTTTTGAATTTGATTCGTTAAAATTTTATTAAAGACTTTTGCATCTATATTCATGAGGGTAATGATCTATAATTATCTTTTCTTGTAATGTCTAATAAAGACAAATGTAGTAAACATTTTGGTATCAGGGTAATGCCAGATCCGTAAAATGAGCCAGAATTGTCTCTCCTCTTCTTTCTTGAGGAGTCTGTATAGAATTGGCTTAGTTTCTTCCTGAAATGTTTGGTAAGATTTGCCAACGAAGCCATCTGTGCCACCCAACTTTCTTTTGGGAAAGTTTTTAACTACAAATTAAGTTTCCTTAAGAGATCAGGCTATTATTCAAGGCTATTATCTTTTTCCTTTTTCCTTTGGTAGTTTGTGTCTTTTAAGGAATTTGTGCGTTTTTTCTGAGTTTTCACACTTACTAGCATAACGTTATTCATAATTTTCTCTTTATCCTTTTTAAGGTTTGTAGGATCTGTACTGATACACTTTCATTCCTAATACCTAATATTTGTGATTTGTATTCTTTCTTTTCTTCTTGATGTCTAGCTAGAGGTACATCAATTTTATTGATCCTTCCTAAGATCAGCTCATGGTTTTATTGATTTTCTCTATGGTTTTCTGTTTCCATGTTATTGATTTCTGTGGTTTGTTATTTCTTTCCTTCTACTTATTTTGGTTTAATTACTTTTCTTTTTCTAGCTTTTTTAAAATGGAAGTTTACATTATATATTTTAGACTTCTCTTTCTAATACAAGTATTTCAAACTATTTATTTCCCTCTAAATACTATTTAAGCTGCATCCCTCAATTTTTGGTATGTTATATTTTCATTTTTATTCCATTCAAAATATTTTCTAATATCCTTTGTGGTTTTTTTCGGACTCAGGAGCTGGTTAGAAGTGTTATTTAATTTAACAGATACTGGCAGGAAAAGGGTGTTTCAGATATCTTTCTGTTACTGATTTTTAATTTAATTCTATTGTCATAAGGAATATATTCTGCATTATTTCAATCCTTTCAAACTGCTTAAGGCATTTTTTATGGCCTAGCATGTAGTCTATCTTAATGAATGCTCCATGCACACTTGAAATGAATGTGCATTCTACTGTTGGATGGAGAGTTCTCTAAGTGGCAGTTAGACCAGGTTGGTTGATGTTACTCAAGTCTTCCATGTACTTACTGATTTTCTGTCTAGTTGTTCTAGCAGTCACTAAGAGAAGAGTGTTGGAAATTTCCAAAGTATACTCTTGGATTTGTCAGTTTCTTCATTGAGTTTTGTCAGGTTTTACTTAATGTATTTTCAAACCTTGTTATTAGGTGCATACATATTTGAGATCATTATATCTTTTGATGAATTAATCCCTTTATCATCATAAAATGCCCCCTTTTTGACCCTGTTATATTCCTTCTTCTGAAGTCAATTTTGAACTTAAATAGACTTTCTTTCTAAAGAGTTCTGCCTATCACAGTGTTTATTGAGGTTCTCATAAGAATCCAACTAGAATTATAATCAAGATGGTATTGGGTTGATAGATTTATTTGGGGAGAAGTAATATCTTCAAAATATTGTCATCCCATCTAAGAACATAGAATGTCTCTCCATTTATTCTAATCAGCTATATCCTCTATTAGAATTTTTAAGTTTTTTTTCTGTAGAGATCTATGTGTTCTTATTAATGCCTAGGTATTTTATAGGGATTTTTTTTCCTTGTTGAGTAGTATCTATTTTTATGTTATTTTTCTAGTTGGCTTCTACTGGTATAAAAAAAATGGTCTCAAATTTTAGATGGATCTAACATCTGATAACTTTGCTAAACCCTCTTATTACTTCTAGTAGCTTATCCATTGTGTATTCTAGGTATTAAATTTGAGATGTCTGTGACATCCAGTTGGAGGCATAAAATAGGTAGTTGAATATACAAGTTAGGAGTTCAAGGGAGAGGTCTAGGCTGGAGATACAAATTTTGGGATTGTAGTATACAAATGGTACTTAAAATCATGTGATTGTGTGGTATAAGAGCACCAAGGGAATGAATGTGGATAGAAAAGAGAAGTGATCCCATGAGATGTTGGCAAGTTGAAATGAGAAAGAACCATTTTAAAGCAACAGCCACTGAGGGAAGAGGAAAGTCAGAGTAGTGTGGTGTCCCGGAGCCAAGTAAAGAGGTGTTTCACTCATACACAGTCTGTATGTCTGCCTCCTGCAGCAGAAATAAATCCCTTGAAGATTGGTTCTTAACCTCTCCTACAGGCAGTGTGGTCAGAGGTTAAGAGCAGGGATTCTGTTGCTCCCCCTCTCTGAGTGTGTCATGCCTGGCTCTACCACATCCTAAGTTGGTGGGCTTGGGCAAGTTACTTAACTCTGTGCCTTGGTCTCACCTGTTAAGTAAGGATAATGATATTACTGACCTCATAAAGTTTAACAATTTAAGTGAGTTAATTCATGTAAAAGTTTTTATAACAGTGTCAGGCATATAGTAACCTCTCATTAAATATTTATTTTTATTATTATGGTGATTTCGTATCAGCAGTATCTATCACAATATCTGATACAGTTAGTGCTTAAAAATAGTTCTTGAACAAATGATTTTGTTAGCAGGGTATGAGAGGGAGAGAGGTTAGAAAGGATGAGCTACAGTTGATGTTGGAATTCTTTATGAGGAGTTTATGAGGCTGGCAAAGTAGCAAAGTGCATCAGGAAGGAACATGTTCTTAAATTCCCAAATACGGTGTTTATATATGAATAGCTATTTGAAAGGACTAATAAGAAAAATGCATAAACTTAAACTCAAAGAAAAATAGGGGAGGAACCCTACAGATTACAAAAGATCTAAGAAGCATATCACCCATATGCAATATGTAGATCCTGATTCTATCAACCAGTTATTTTTTTAATGTAATGAGGAAATTTGGCAGTGATAGCAACATGAAATTAAGGAATTATCATTGTTTAGCTATAATAGTTTATGGTTTTGAATTAAAAGTCACTTCACTTTTAGAGATACATATGAAAGTATTTGCAGATGAAATTACGTAATGTCTGGAATTTGCTTCAAATAATCCAGTGGTGGGGAGGGACGATGAGAGGGGTTATATATGAAATGAGAATGACCATGAATTGATAATTATTAAAGTTGAGTGAGAGCTACATGGGGGTTCATTATAGTATTACTTCTACTTTTATATTTGTTTGAAATTTCCCATAAGAAAAAAATTTTTTAAAAGCACTCTGTTTACCACTTGTTATGCTTGACTTTATTATACTAGATTAGAATTTGAAAAACAAAAAACTCGGCTTAATGTTCAACTTGAGTATAGTCGCAATCATCTGAAGAAGAAATTAAGTAAAATCAACACGTTAAAAGAAACTATCCAGAAAGGTAGAGAAGACATTGATAACCTAAAGAAGGTAATTAGCAACGGGTGGCTGAAGTGCCTCTTCATTGAAATTGACTTCCTTCATTGAATAAACCTGTGTTGAGATCCTGACGGCTCCTGATGGTGATAGAAGGGGTGGGGGTGGGGGCAGATTTGAGAAATACTTAAAGTAAAATCAGAAGAGCTTTGTGAATTACTGAGTGTTGAAGTGTAAGGGAGGGCAAGAGAGGGGTGCCACGGATGACTCTGAGTTCTAACTTGGGTGATTGGTGGATGGGAGCAGCAAGTTAAGGAGGGAAAGTTCTGGACCTGTGGCGTTTAAGTTGCCTATGTGATGTCTAGATGGCAATTTCCAGCAGGCAGTTAAAAAGTATGTAGAAATTAGGAGAAGTCTAGGCTGGAGATTTAGATTCAGGAGTTGCTGGTTTATGGGAGTAAATCGAAACCATATGAGAATGGTTGCAACTCCATGGCAGGGAGGCAGGCAGTGAAGAGGAGCGGAGCAGCAGTGGGATTCTGGAAGGTGGTCAGTCAGCTTAGGAGAGCCAGAAGAGGTGGTATCCTAGAAACCCCAGAGTTTTAGGAAAGAGGAAGTAATGAAAGCTGTCAAAAAGGTAAAGTCTAGAAAATGTCTGATATTGCCAATTGGAGCTCATAATAGCAAGAACAATTTCACTGGACAATGGGAATAGAAGTCAGATGGCAGTGAGCTGAGGAATTAATCCAAAATGAAGGATAAAGGTAGGTAGTGATCACCAGTTTCTAAAAAATGTAGAATGAGAGTGGGCCACAATCCGTGATGGAGGTTCAAGGTTCAAGCAGCACACAGGATGAGACGTATTCTCTTGGAATGACTGGTTTGGTTTTATTCATTATAAAATAATCTATTGACCTTATTAATATAAAAGATGGTAAATCTATAATGCAAACTCTTTCTGTTCAGGCTGAAGAAAACTGTCTTCAAATTGTGGATGAACTTATGGCAAAGCAGCAGCAGCTTAAGGACATATTTGTCACTCAGAATTCCAACATGGAGAAAGTTCAAACTCAAATTGAAGAGGAACGAAAAAAGTTTTTGGCTGTTGATAGGTAATTAAGAATTCATCAGTTTGAAAGACCTAGTCAGAGTTTTAAACATGTATATTATCAATTTGAAATTTATTACATGAAGTTGTATTTGAATATGTGCCCTTTGTTGCTCTTGGTCCCACATCATACCTTTCAAACATTCTAATTGGGAGGAAAACCAAGAGAGGTGGTTAGCTGTTTAGAGCAAATAGTTCTTTTCAGTAGAGGAAAACATGAGTCTATATAGTGAGTACCTTACTTACCGTAATCCTCTTTGATACTGGTATCTTCCTGTTGTACAGAAATTCCCTCTAGTCTGTGCAACATAGCATAGAAGGTAAGGGGCTAGAATCTGGAGCCACACTGCCTGGTTTCATATCCCAGCTCTGCTACTTCCATAGCATACCTTAATTTCTTCATCAGTAATGGAGATAGTAATAGTGTGCACTAACAGAATAGTTGTAAGGATTAAATGAGTTACTATTCATATGGCACTTAGAACAGTAGCTGGCACAAGATAAGCATGTGTTTTTGCCATGATAATGATGAGGACACTTTGAATCAGCTGGTGTATACCAAAATAATGCCTGCTTTCTTGTCATGCATCATGATTTACACAATTATAAGTGATCAGACGAAATGAACACTTTGTTTTTGCTCAGACTCTTGGCATTTCACAATTTTCCTCACTGTCCAAAAGTCATCAGTGTCTCAAGATACAGTCAGAAAGTTCTTTGTCTAAGATTTTTGAGTGGAACTTTCTTTTACTCTTGTATTTAGAGAGCCCCGTTTCCCCCTTCATATTCTTGAAAACCATATAGTTCTTAATTTCTTCTTTTCTTTTTTGGGGGAGTCCTCTTTCTAGGTGTGCTTAAAAATTCCACATCATTTCAATTGGTAAAACTCCAAGCCCTCATCTTGAGGTAGAAGGCATTACATTAGTGCTGGTGGTAGTAAAGAAACTTTAGATTATTAGGTATATAATGACTTTCCTGGCAAGACATTTCTCTTGCTAAGAGACTTTCTCTTGGTTCGAGGTTCTAAAATGTAGAGTTTATATCTGAGGGATAAATGCAGCTTGAAAAACTGTACAGATTTGAAAATAAACTAGGAAAGTACTATGTCTTTGCTAGTCCTGATTAAAGCAGTAATAATGTTTATTAGTAAAAAATGCTCCCTTAGATTAACTAATTACATTTGTGGCCTTTCTCAGGAGTGTTAACAATTAAATTACAAGCATCAATGAGAGACCTCTAGAATTTATAGCATTCACAAGAAAAAATAATTCTTTTTTCATATAAGTTTATAACATACATTTTTCTTCCTTAGTGCAATGTTATATAATGAGTAAAATCATTTTATTGTATCTGTGTATTTACAGGGAAGTGGGAAAGTTGCAAAAAGAAGTTATAATCATTCAGACATCTCTTGAACAGAAACGATTAGAGAAGCATAACCTGCTACTTGATTGCAAAGTTCAAGACATTGAAATAATTCTTTTGGTGGGGTCACTGGATGACATCATTGAAGTAGAGGTATTCTAGCAAATTAAAAATAGTGCAGCTATATGGAACTTAATGCAATGCCCTTTATTTATCCTTTATTTATTCTTCCTCTTGTCTTGGAAGACATCTTCTAGGAGGGAAAAAGAACAAAATGACTGTCATCCCAGAGGACTAGGCATTTCATTCAATTCTCTTTTTGTCAATCCACATTTCTTTAGGTCCACAGGATGAACCAATGTTTCTTACCTATATATTAGATACTCAAGAGAAATCAGAGAATTAAAGCTGTGGAGTGGCCAGGCGGGGGGGCTCATGTCTGTAATCCTAGCACTCTGGGAGGCTGAGGCAGGAGGATCGCTTGAGGTCAGGAGTTGGTTGCTGTGAGCTAGGCTGATGCCACAGCACTCTAGCCCAGGTGACAGAGCAAGACTCTGTCTCAAAAAAAAAAAAAAAAAAAGCTGTTAGAGTTAAGAACATTTTTTGCACAATGAACCACAGGCAGTATGCAGATCACCTGCCAGCAGGAGCAGTTCCCTGTACTCTCATAACATTTTGCATAATGTGTGAAGGGATCTTGCTCTGCACCTTCACCAACTGTGTTGAGGTAGTTCTCAGAAGAAACATGCCCTACTGAGTATCTCCAGGTGGTGAGAGTGTGGGGAGAGGTAAGAATGGACACCCAAGAAGTCACAAGATAAAACCAAGGCCTAAAACTAATGGTTGACATTTCCTTGTTGGCCTTTTTTCTGTCTTTTTCACCACATTTGTATTATATGGGACACTTTAGATTGGTTGAAAGTACAGTTGTCCGTTGGTATCCATGGGAATTGGTTCCAGGACTCCTTGTGGATACCAAAATTCTCGGATGCTTAAGTCCTTATATAAAGTGGCATAGTTTTGCATATAACCTATGCACATCCTTCCATCTACAGGCATACCTTGTTTTATTGTACTTTACCTTATTGCACTTCACAGATAGTTTGTTTTTTACAAATTGAAGGTTTGTGGCAACCCTTCATCGAGAAAGTCTGTTAGTATCATTTTTCCAACAGCATATGCTCTCTTTTTTGTGTCTGCTTCACATTTTGGTAATTCTCACAGTATTTCAAACGTTTTCATTATTATTATATCTGTTACAGTGATCTGTGATCAGTGATCTTTGATGTTACTATGGTAATTTTTGGGGGGCAGCACATACCATGTCCATATCAGACAGCAGACTTAATTGATAAATGTTATGTATGTTCACATATTTTTCAGATGGGAACTGAAGCAGAAAGTACCCAGGCAACAGTTGAAATCTATGAAAAAGAAGAAGCCATCGAAGTAGACTACAGCTCCCTAAGAGAGGATCTGAAGGTAATCGAAAGATTTCTGTTATGACTAACTCACAGTAATACTGACTATTTAAATACTGCAGAATCATTTTTAGATGATAGAGTGTAAATTTTTTAAGTAGATTTCCTCATGGTTTTTTGAAGAAATATACAAAAGAAAAACTTCTAACACCAAATATGTGGGTCTTTTCCACACCAAGCAGTTCTCTAATTCTTTGAACACCAACTGGGTATCCTACAATTCAGTTAAATTCTGACACTGTCTACCTGAAGTTAGCATCAGACCCCACAAGTTAAGGGCTCAGTCCCACAGACTGCCCGGTCTTTAGATGCCAATCACAAGTCAGGGCCTCCTGTACTTCTGGCCAACTGGCTATAAATTGGGAGTTCCTGCTTGGATTTGATAATTTGCTAGAATGTCTCACAGAACTCAGGGTAATACTTTATTTACATTCACCCCCGTTTATTATAATGGGTACAACTCATGGAACAGCCAAATGGAAAAGATGCATAGGACACCAGGTATGGAGAAGGGTTCATGGCCTCTCTCATACCCTCTCCAGGCATACCACTCTCCTAGTATCTCTGTATGGTCACCAACCCAGACGCTCTTCAAACGCCATTGTTTAGGGATTTTTATGGAGGCTTCTTACAAAGCCATGAATGATTGAATCACGGGCCATTGGTGATTGAACTCAGATCTTCAGCATCTCTAAGGGGGATGCTGAAAGTTCCAACACTCTAATCACATGGTTTGTCCCTCTGTGGACCAGTCCCCATCCATTAAGAGCTCATTAGCATAAACTCAGGTATGGTTTAAAGAGGCTTATTATGAATAACAAATGATGTTCCTCCCACCCCTACCACTCAGCAAGTTCCAAGTTTTAGGAGCTCTATGCCAAGTGTACAGGGACAAAAACCAAATATAAATTTATTACTGCATCACAGTATCACGAAATAGCAGTAAATAGGTTACTTTTTAAAGAGTTTATATCAGCATTTCTAACTCTGTTCTGTAGAGCACTAGTACCATGAAATGTCTAGCCAAAGAAGTGACAACCCAAATTAAGTGAGGCAAAGATCTCAATCAGTGGAGGTTTATTAAGCCAAAGTTTGAGGCCGAGCCTGAGGAACCATCTGTGACCTTTGCTCTCTGAAAAGGGATTTGAGAACTCAGTATTTAAAAGGATAGGGCATACAGGCCAGGCGCGATGGCTCACGCCTGTAATCCTAGCACTCTGGGAGGCTGAGGCGGGCAGATTGTTTGAGCTCAGGAGTTTGAGACCAGCCTGAGCAAGAGCGAGACCCCGTCTCTACTAAAAATGGAAAGAAATTAATCAGACAACTAAAAATATATACAAAAAATTAGCCGGGCATGGTGGCACATGTCTGTAGTCCCAGCTACTCGGGAGGCTGAGGCAGGAGGATCCCTTGAGCCCAGGAGTTTGAGGTTGCTGTGAGCTAGGCTGATGCCACGGCACTCACTCTAGCCCGGGCAAAAGAGTGAGACTGTGTCTCAAAAAAAAAAAAGGACAGGGCATACAGAAAGAAAAAGGAGGAGGGGGGTGGGCAGTGAGACAAATGGTTACATTTTTGAGAGACTTTCGTGTCCAGGAAGTCTACATTTTACCTAAGATAAGGTGGATGCTTGAAGAGAAAAAGAGAGTGAAGGATGCACCAGTTGTGCAGATGTCCCTGGGTGGGGAGAAGAGTAATTGATCTTCTCTTGTCTCTGTTTTGCACCTGGGAAGATAAACTTGTAATCAACATTTGTATGGAATAGAACAGACTTTAGTTTTAGGAGTTAGACTTAGCTTGCAGACTTTAAGTTATAATTTGCACGTCCTTGTTTATGAGAGGCCAGCAAGGAGTTTCCTTATGAATGATCTCTGTGGGCAGCCCTTGTAGATGCCTGAGGCCTTTTACCTTTCTGTGGGGATCTGGCTAATGATAAAGTTAGTAGCAGCTGTTCATGTGGAAGGGGGTGTTGCATGACTCAGCCTCCAGGCTTGACCTTCCCTTGTGCATAAAGACTTGGGGGTGGCGGGGGTGGGCCTGAGATTTTTATTTTCCTTTACAGAAGAAAAGTTTCTGTGGTCAGCTTGGTTTTGAGAAAGTCTATTTCCGTCTTGGAGATTCACAATGAATATTAAAGTCTTTGAGAAGTCCTACAATAAACAAAAGTAACCAACTACACATCCTGGATTTGCCCTGTCAGTGTCCCGATGCAGTAACCTTAGCAGGCACCCTCTCCAAGAGTACCACAGGCGATATTGTGCCAAACCCTTCACAGCTGCAGAGCACAGACCTCAAATACAACTTTAATTTAATTCAGTTTAATTTAATTTGGTCCCTTTAATTGAGCAGCTCCGGCTCTTGTTTCTCAATCATCCCTATTGCCATACATTTCCCTGTGTGTTGGCTTCATCGAAGCTGCTTCTCTCCTGAGAGCAGAATGACTGCAGCCATTCGTGGCTTTCCAGCCACACAGCCACAACCTTCAGAGGAGAGGCTGCCTTTTATAGTGGTGTTCTAAAGTTGAAGAAAAGTTTTTCCTATGAAGCCCCAGCAATTGTCCCCTCATCACAGTGGCCCGAATGGGGTCACATGTTCATCATTCCTGAACCAATCTCTACTGGAGGAGGAGGATGGTGGATTTAGCCTTAGACCAAGCAGGCCCACCCCTAAGTGCATGGGCTCCATAGGAAAAAATGGATCTGCCTGGTCTAATGCATGTGCTGTGTTATTATAGAAAGGAAAAAATGGAGAATGGAGGCTGAGTAGCAATATCCACCACATCTTGTAATTTCTTATGTTGTTAATATATTTTCTTAGATTTGTTGAACTCTGGTTGTATTTATGACATCTTTTGGCAATCAGAAATCTTTTCTGTAGTCTTCTATTTAGTGCTTTCTCCCTTTGCCTTTGTATTTAGAAAGTCCTTTCCCACCTCATTACCAACTAAATATTTATAAATGTTCTTTCCTGTTTATGGTTTTGTCTTCATTTACCTGTATAATTCATCTGAAATGTATTTTAGTATATGGGATGAGGTAAGAATCTATTTTTAAAAAGGTACCCAGATTAACCAGTTTATTCAACAGCGTTTTTTAAATAATTCTCCTCCCAGTGAATTAAACTGTCACTTTTATCATATATTAATTAGCTCCCCTCTGGGAGGTAAAAAGAAAAAATTTTCCTGGAAGGACATGCTTACAACACATTCTCTCTTCCCTCCTCACTCAAGTTAGTTCTGTTCATGATTCAGGTTTCAGGTTGAGTGTTACCCCGTCTAGCTGGATTGGATCCCCTCTCTGCCCCATAGTACCTATGCTGCCCTATTAGAGGTCTTTTCACTCTGTTGTAAAAGCCAGTTTCTATTTCTGACTTCCTTGTGAGCTCTTTAAATGTAAAGACTAAATAGTTTCCATCATTGAATCCTCAGTGTAATACATAGTAGATGATCAGTATTTTTTAATAAGCCAGTGAATTAAGGTGATGTATGAATTGTTGCTTTTTAGCCAGATTAAGAAGTAAGGAGTTAAAACATGTTCCAAGAGAGCAGCATATACAACACTGGAGCCATGAAAGAGCACAGGCAACTCAGGAATCTACAAATATTGCAGCATGACTTTAACCTCCAGGCTCAGCGAGGACTTCAGGGAGGGAAGGAGTGGATGCAGAGGGAGCCACTGGGGGCCGGATGGTGAAGGGCCCTGTGTGTGCCTTACCTTAGCAGTTTGGATGGAATGGCATGCCAATCAGTGTTGTCTTTGCCAATAATAGGCTCTACAGTCTGACAAAGAAATCGAGGCCCACCTTAGGCTCCTACTGCAGCAAGTAGCATCCCAGGAAGATGTTCTATTGAAGACAGCAGCCCCAAACCTGCGAGCACTGGAGAACTTAAAGACTGTCAAAGACAAGTTCCAAGAATCCACAGACGGTAAAATTGTTTAGTTGTTAACAAGATTATATTCATGGGTGTTTTGATTTTTTTTTTTTTTTGAGACAGAGTCTTGCTTTTGTTGCCCGGGCTAGAGTGAGTGCCGTGGCATCAGCCTGGCTCACAGCAACCTCAAACTCCTGGGCTCAAGCGATCCTCCTGCCTCAGCCTCCCAGAGT
>NW_012152319.1:541516-554894 GCF_000956105.1 Propithecus coquereli
AGGCTGGTTTCGAACTCCTGAGCTCAAACAATCCGCCCGCCTCGGCCTCCCAGAGAGCTAGGATTACAGGCGTGAGCCACCGCGCCCGGCCTGTGTTTTGATTTTTTAAACATTTGCCAACAGTCCCTCCTGGATTGTGCCTTTTTAAATTATATATCTTTTCCTCTGTTGTCTTATATTAACATGTACTTTTAATACTAGATCACTAATTGTTCCCATTTTGAAAAGGATTCTGCTTTAATTTAAAACAGATTTATTGGCTGGGCCTGGTGTCTCACACCTATAACCCCAGAACTTTGAGAGGCTGAGGTGGGAGGATTACTTGAGCCCAGGAGTTTGAGACCAGCCAGAGCAACATACTGAGACCTTGTCCCTACAGAAAACTTTTAAGAATTAGTCAGGTGTGGCAACACACACCTATAATGGCAGCTACTAAGGAGGCTGAAGTGGGAGGATCACTTGAGATCAGGAGTTTCAGGTTGCTGTGAACTGTGATCACACTACACTCCAGCCTGCGCAACAGAGTGAAATCCTGTCTCAAAAACAAAACAATAAAACAGGTTTATTGGTTATTTTAGAACATATATATATTTTTTTCATACCAGAAAAATAGGCATATTAAATATTCTGTCAGAACTTGTCACTGTTATTTAGAAATTAGCCCTATTAGAAAAAGGGCCCATCGATTCTAAGAACCATGCTCTTGGAGCTACATTAATAGTTGAGGTATTTTGAAGGTAGATTTACTCAAGACAATCAAACTCAAAATGCAGTTTTGAAAATATTTCATGCTTTAAAGTTTGCATAAAAGAACTCCCTTAATGGTCTGCAAAATAAAGAACATTGATTCTCTCTTAGCTTTTGAGGCCAGCAGAAAAGAAGCCAGAATGTGTAGGCAAGAGTTTGAACAGGTGAAAAAAAGGAGATACGATCTTTTCAGCCAGTGTTTTGAGCACATCTCAATCTCAATTGATCAGATCTACAAGAAACTCTGCAGAAACAACAGTGCCCAAGTATGTATTTTTCACCCCCAAATGCTAATGGGAATTTTCTGTTACTGGTAGTGTGGCTTTTTTTCCCTGGTGGGAAATAAATAACCATAGCCACATTATTTAAGTGACTCACTTACGGGGCAAAGTCAGATGAAGGTTGGTTATCTAATGACCTGTGTTCTAGATCCCTTTCACGCTACATTGGCCAGCCTGGACAAGTCTAAACCTCTCCAGGCCTGTTTCTTCTTCTGAAAAATCAGTGGCTTAATTCATTTGGTTTCCAAGTTCTCTCCAGTTCTGAAACTCTGCTGTCTGGTGCTAATTTGGTTTAATAGAACTGTGGGCCTCTGTGGTGAAGGAGGGACAGTGTAGGGGATCTTGGGAAGATGATTCATCTGTGGAGTTGGCCAGAGTAACAAAGGAGAGGGAAAGAACTAAAGGCAGGGTTCAAATCCAGATGTGATAGTCTCTTTGCTATAACCACCCCCATTCCATTATCAATATCCATAATTTATTTTCAGTAAAGACAGACTAAAATAAACCCATTAACTCCTTGAGAGTAAGGATTCACCCCTGTATCTACAGTACCTGGCCCATGATAAGTTTTCGGTAAATGCTTGATGAACTGAACAGTGAGTGAATTGAATGAAGATTGTTTTTGTAAGACTGTGGTATGTGTTGCCAAGGTTTGCATGGCAGTCTGGTGGAAAGGCCTGATTCTCAGGTATGTTAGAATGTTTTCCGCCACCCTCTACCCAGACAACCCTGTTGTCTGTGATTACATGTAGAACTAAATACATTATTTACAGGCATTGATATTTTTCTATCAAAACTGAAGAAAACCTAACCAATAGACTATTTTGCAGTTAAACTCTGCTGCAACCCTAAGTTGAAATTTACTGGTTTGCTTTTCTGATATTGCTAAATAAATGTGTTTCAGGCATTTCTTAGTCCAGAGAACCCTGAAGAACCTTACTTGGAAGGAATTAGCTATAACTGTGTGGCCCCAGGCAAACGGTTTATGCCAATGGACAATTTGTCAGGGGGAGAAAAGTGCGTGGCAGCCTTGGCTCTCCTGTTTGCCGTGCACAGGTAAGATCACAGCAAGCTACTCAGTTTATACCAGGGCGGAAGCCAAGTGGACCTTCCTACAGATCTGTCTGCTGTTTGTCTTTAGCAAATGTGATATAAAACTATTTTCTTCAGCTAATTCGTTTATGTTTTAGGCCTACAACAATTTAGACAGCAAATTGCCTGTAATCCTAGCACTCTGGGAGGCCGAGGCAGGAGAATCATTTGAGCTCAGGAGTTCGAGACCAGTCTGAGCAAGAGCGAGACCCCGTCTCTACTATAAATAGAAAGAAATTGGCTGGACAACTAAAAATATATAGAAAAAATTAGCCAGGCATGGTGGCGCGTGCCTGTAGTCCCAGCTTCTCAGGAGGCTGAGGCAGGAGGGTCGCTTGAGCCCAGGAGTTTGAGGTTGCTGTGAGATAGGCTGACGCCATGGCACTCTAGCCAGGGCAACAAAGCAAGACTCTGTCTCAAAAAAAAACAAAACACTTTAGATAGCAAATTTAAGAGAGAGTTCAATTTTTGACAGATTTTTATTCAATTTCTATTATCAATGGCTACTAATATTCCAGATTTATAGAAAAGAAAGAATAAAAAAATTTGGAATTGCCCGATATCAGGATTGCCAAAAAAACAAAAACAACCAAAAATACCCCAACTTGTATATTATTTTCCTGATCCATATTCAGAGATCTGCTGTTTAGTAAAGAATGTTAAGCAAAGTATTTCTTCTAAAAAAATAATTAACCTCCTTATTTCCACTGTTGATGGTGGCACTGTTTCTTTGTAAAATAAATCAAGAAACAAAAAATTAACTAAAATTAAGTCAATTAATGACTTAAGTCAATTAACATTTACAGCATTAGATGAAGATCTAAGGTACGGATAAAACTGCTTCTCTATTTCTATGACCAGGAATGTAAACATACAATTATTTTTTCCTGGTCTCCAGAAGGAAAAAGAATAGGCCACCACAGGAAAGGAAAAGAGAGGACCATGTGGCAAGGGGACTCTGGGAAAGCAGCAGGCCGCTCTGAACAAGTAATCTGAGCAGAATAGGATGGTCACTAGGTGGCACCCCTTCCATTAATTCAACAGATACCTACTGATACTTACTGTGTGCCTCATGCTGTTGCAGGCACTGGGGAGATAGCTGTGGACAAAACAAGGTAACTACCTCAAAGATACTTAAGTTGAGGAACACAAATAATAAATAAGGTAAATTAGTAAACTAATTCTCTAATAGAGAGAATAAAAAAAAAAGCAGAGGATGGAGATAGTAAGTGGCAGGGAAGAGTCTGCAGTATTAGCGTCATCAGGGAAGGCCTATTTGAGCAAAGATTTGAAGGAATTAGGGGAGCAAATCATGTGGACAGCTAAGGGAAGAACATTCTTAGACACAGGAACAGCAGTGCAAAGGCCCTGAGGCCAGAGTGAGCCAGGCACGTATGGAGAATAGACTATGCAGCAGTGGCAGGCACAGGACTAGGAAACAGTTGTAACAATCAAGGTGAAAGACGGTGAGGAGGAGTTTGAGCAAACAGAATTTGCTAACAGAGAGATCGTGAGGTATGAAGGAGGCGGCGGGGATGACTCCATGGGTTTTGGCCTAATCAACTGGAGTGGTAAGAGCTGCCATTAAGTGAGATGGAGAGGACCACAGAGGGACTAGGTTTGAAGGGGCAGGTGAGGAGTTTGGTTTTGCATGAGTTTGAGATGTATATTAGACACCCACATAAAAGTGTTGGTAAGCAGTTGGACATTTGAGGCAAGAGTCCACAAGAGAGGTCAGAACTATTGACAGAAGTTCAGAGATAGAAATATTGATACAAGTATGGGAAGTATGGGAACCACCTATATTTGGATGATACTTAAAACCTTGAGACCAGATGCATTCAACCAAGGAACCTAAGCAGATATAGGAGAGCTCTGCAATTAGCCCCGAGGGCACTGCAGTGTTGAAGAGTTGGAAAGATGAAGAGTTACCAGAAGAGGCCGGGCACGGTGGCTCAACACCTGTAATCCTAGCACTCAGGGAGGCCGAGGTGGGAGGATCACTTGAGGTCAGGAGTTCAAGACCAGCCTCTGCAAGAGTGAGACCCCGTCTCTACTAAAAAATAGAAAGCAAATAGCCAGGCAATTAAAATGGAAAAAATTAGCCGGGCACAGTGGCATGTGCCTGTAGTCCCAGCTACTCAGGAGGCTGAGGCAGGAGGATTGCTTGAGCCCAGGAGTTTGAGGTTGCTGTGAGCTAGGCTGACATCATGGCACTCTAGCCCAGGCGACAGAGCAAGACTCTTGTCTCAAAAAAAAAAAAATAGTTACCAGAAGAAACTCAGAAGGAGCCGTGGGTGGGAGGAAGTAGACTCTTATCACCCCACAAGTCACAGAGCAGTGTTTCAAGAAGGAAGTGACCAACCCAAATACTCTTTACATAGGTCACATAGGGTGCACACTGATAACTGAGCACTGGATTTAAGAACATGGAGGTCATTTATTACATAGAAATATCCAAAAGAATGTGTTTTATTCATTCCAAATACTGTTAATCCTTTCGTCTAAGTCTTTGTAAAACAAATAGAAAATTGTAACTTACTTGATTGTAATTTTTTTCTAGTTTTCGGCCTGCTCCATTCTTTGTTTTAGATGAGGTGGATGCAGCCCTGGACAATACTAACATTGGCAAAGTAAGTTTCTTTCTGCTTTTAATTTTCAATAGAATGTCTACAATTCAAGGATCATGTTGCAGTCAGAAGGCAGTTTTATCCTGAATAAACAGGGTTGTGGACAAGCAATGAAAACTGCTGATTAAAAATCAGTACTTTTAAAATCTAAGCTAAATATTTAACAAGAAGATGATTTAGGGTAGTTTTCATTAAAGGTGTAGAGGACCCTCAAGAGTTGATGGGCAGTCAACACAAGGCCAAATGAGGATCACTGCATTACTAACAGCATTACTACTGGCATAACTTGCTTCTCCCAAAATCTAGATGCTGGGAATTAGAGAGTTGCTAATAGCAGGCCAGGTCTGTTTGGTCTTATGGATCAAATGCATTGTTTAATAAAGTCTAAAAATAACATCTCTAAATAAAATTCTACAGGAATTAAAGTTTAAATTCTCTCTCACCAATTTTATCAAAATGTATCCAATTACTATACTTGTACATGATCCTGTTTTCAGTCTTTGAGACAATGAAAGAACTAAGAAAACAGTTTCACTCTTAAGAGTTAAATTTTAGTCAGCCCCGAAAGATCAGGGAGTGGGGTAAATATACAGAGCCCACCCGAAAAGCCCAGCTCTCAGCCCACCCATCTTGACTGTAACTAGATTGACTTTTAAACATAAGAATGGGGTCAACCATGGAATGTGAACCAAGGACAGAGGCAAACTGCCCAGGGGAGGTGGGGGGAGCTCCAGCCTACAGAGTTCTGGTATCATGGTCCTACTGCCATTTTTAGAGATGGATGAATCAGACTCTTCTGGTTCTGATTCCAGGCCCATCCATCTTCCAGAAGTGACTGAGCTTTGCATTTATGGCTGCTCACAGGGAGGCTACTCTGGTCATGCTGACGGATATATCTCTCGTTACTTATTTGTAAATTGGCATTCTGGTTTATAACCTAATCTTGTGAGGTTGGTTAATGAGCCCACCCTGAGAGATGTTTTCAGTCTTAGGGTGATGCCCAGCAGGTTCTGCACCTCTGAAGCTGCCCTCCCTGATTTCTCAGAGTCTCATGTGAAATGCCTGAGTCAGGGGACATCAAGTAGCTGCAGCCTGAGGGTACCTTCTAACGGCATCAGCATCGTCTTTCAGCATTTCCCAGGCTGTATCCATCTAACCCAAATCTAAGGCCGTTTTTTTTTTTTTGAGACAACCAGAGAAAGCTTTAATGCCTCATGCTTCACCTATGCCCCAACTGTCATGGTCCTAAGACATAGTCCGTAAGGCCGTTTTTAAAATGGCACGGGATACACAAGAACATCCTATCAACTCCAAAAAAAGTCTGCCAGAGATTCATGGTAACTGGAGGAAGAAAACACAGAAACAAAAGAACGTCTTGATTTCTCTCTTGAATACCAGCCAGTCTGCATCAGGTGACTGGACTCCATGACCTGACTCATTGAGGAGAAGTCTCCCCTTAGGTTAATTTTGGCACTTTGTGTCCAAGATCTTGTGGGGAGGAAATCTTTGTGGATACATCTTTCCTTGGTTGCATTTAAGGTATCTGTATCTTCTAGATGTGATACCTGACATTAGATGTTTGCATTGGTGGCATCTCCAGGTACTAGGTCTTACTTAAGGACTCCTATTAGTACCCATCCTATGTATTAAAACCTCTTAATTTCCGTTATCCTTTTGAGATTTATGTTCCTGACACTACTGCTGAATTGATATGAGCAACTATGAAATAGTCTCCACTCCCTTCCGTGATCAGGGTGCCCAACATTTATAATGGGCAACTCTCCACACAAAGTGCGTGCCATACAGCTTCGTGTCTCATCTCCTTTTCTTGTGACTCTCCTTAGACCTTTCTTTAGTCCTGCGTCACAATGGCTACTACCATTACCTCTAATGCTGGAGTTCCTTCTACGAATTCAGCCTCTTAGCCATGGGCAGTTTCCTTCCTCTCTCGTCATTCACCTTAGCGAGTGATTCATTCCTCAGCTGCCATTCCTGCTTCCAAAGCTTGTGCCCTTAGTAGCTTGAGTGCAGTCAGGACCAATACACACGGAGAAGGCCCACTCCAGGCCCTCAGAGTGATCTAGGGAGTTGGTAAGTATCTTGTGAGACTGTTGATAGTTTGAGTCTAAGTTCTTTCATTCTCCAAGTTCTGAGTAGTTTGTTCACCAAGACTCATTTCTATTGAGTCTGTTTTGCTTATTCTCATTTCCTTGGAATTGAGCTTCCTGAAGGAGCCCGGAGTTCACCTCTACCCCAGTGACTTAACTATGGATCACGCAACACACCTAACTGCCTCACCTTTCCCATCTTCAGGCTTTGAGCTGGCAAAATAGGAAGTTGGAAATTTAAATACCAGCCCTTCTTCACCCTCAAAAAATATCTAGAGTTTTTGTTTTGTTATAAAGGCTAATTGCGTATGCACATGATAGTATTTTAAGGTGAAGCTTTATTCTTTAAAATGTTCTTAAAAGTTCAATCACAGATTTAACAAAGTTTATTGTTTTTTTTACTTAGCTCTTTTAGAATCTAAGCTATTCCCATTTCTGCAGTTGTGGTGAATTTATCGAATTACATACAAGAAAGGCAACTACAGCCTGAGCAAGAGCGAGACCCCGTCTCTACTAAAAAATAGAAAGAAATGATCTGGACAACTAAAAAATATATATATATAGAAAAAACTAGCCTGGCATGGTGGCGCATGCCTGTAGTCCCAGCTGCTCTGGAGGCTGAGGCAGGAGGATCGCTTGAGCCCAGGAGTGTGAGGTTGCTGTGAGCTAGGCTGACGCCACGGCACTCACTCTAGCCCAGGCAACAAAGCGAGACTCTGTCTCAATAACCTTTTACTAATTGTGGTCTTAATAAAGATTATTCTTGATACTGTTAAAAAAAAAAAAAAAAGGCAAGTAAGTCCTTGTCACTTAAAATGGGCAAACTCAAGAGACAATGTGAAATCACTGTCCCCAGAGCCCAAACGAGGCCTTTTCTTATTTCCTCCCAGGTGTCAAGTTACATCAAAGAGCAGACTCAAGAACAGGTTCAGATGATAATCATTTCCCTAAAAGAAGAGTTCTATTCCAAAGCTGACGCACTAATAGGCATCTATCCCGAGGTAAAGATAAATTGAGAGGGGGAGTGGAGTGGCCACTGTAAACTCCTCTTAGCACCCTGACAGCTACACGTCTTCCTTTTATAATTAACAATTCCAAATGGAGTCTGAGGCTTAAATGACTTTTTAATCAAATAAGATTTAAAAGTAACTACTCAGATTATTTTCCTATGATAGTACATAGAGATTTAAGATATATTTTAAGTGAAAGAAGCAAATGGAAAGTTACAGAACAGTGTATTAGTTTCATTTTGTAAAATAGTATGCATTAACTTACACAGTAAACTGTTAATATTGTATTTCATGTTTCCGTAATGTTTGAATGTTTTAAACAAAAAACAAATGCACTGTAGTAGAACAAGGAACCGTTTATCTTCCAAAAACATCAGAGGAAAAAACAAAAAAATTCACTAGAAGTTTCAGGTTGTATAGTAAATTTTAGAATTTGAACACACCTTTAAGCCACTCAAAAATACTTACCTGAGCTAATGGAGTGGAGCAACTAATTCAAGTCATCAGTTTTTGGATAGTTTTTACTTCCTGAGGTTTCCTTTAAGCAAAAATAAAAATTAATTTACCTTCCTGTGCCTACAGTATGTTAGGGGACCACCTGGAAACATGCCGCAAGATAAATGGAAATTCTCCTACCAGATAATACAGAAAAAACCTGACATAAATGCAGATAATTGATACCTTTTGCGTAAAAGAAGGTTCCTTTTTAATGCAAATCCTGATTCAATAATGGCCCTTATTTTACTTTAATACTTTTTCCCTAATTAGGGGAACTGAATTTTTTCACTGTCTTCTCTCCATTTCAGCAAGATGACTGCATGTTCAGCCGAGTTTTGACTCTAGATCTTTCTCAGTATCCAGACACTGAAGGCCGAGAGAGCAGCAAGAGCCATCAAGAGTCCTCTTAGGAACTGGCGTGCCCTCGAACAGCCAGCAGCCCTGTAGTGGTCAGGTGCATCACTGTTCAGTCCCCTTAATAGCCCAACGGCTCCTCAAAAGCAGTATTCTGAAGCAAGCAGGACCAGCGGTGTGCCATTTAAGGAAAATCACAGTTGTTTTAGCCAAAGAGGCTATAGCTCACTTCAGTTAAGGACTATTCAGACCCCATTCCAGTAGTCTTCACTCTGGTCTTGCCTTGCACCTCTACTCTTTAAGGAAAACTCTTTTTTAAATGTACTAGTTATAGGGTGGTTAATAAGTTGTTGAACCTGGCTTTTAAGGAAATTGTTTCAGACAAACTTTTTCAATATTGAAAATATCAATAAAAATATTCTAATTTCAGATGTCTCCAGTGTACCATTTTAGAAGCCAAAAAAGTTTTAATGGTGAAATTGAAATATGTCTGCTTCAATGCAATCTAAATTTTTCTGAGTATAATTTCTGTTAAGGAAATATTGAAGAATACAAGCTTTCTCAAGTAACAGCTGACTTCTCCACTTAAATACATACGTGTAGGAAAGAAAGCTGCACACTTTTTAATAGTACTTCATTTCCATTTCAAAATGGAACAAGACAATTCTGGGGTGATCTTCTAAGATTGCTTTGGTGAAACCAAATTGCTCACCACAAAAAAGAAAGAAAAAAAAAAAAAGACTGCTTTGGGCCCAAGTGCTAACCAAGGAGTAGCCTCCAGAAGTAACGGAATCAGTTTTGAACAACTCACTGTTGCGTTAACAACAGAATGCACTCTGTGCTTAAGAAATTAAGTCTCAAAAAGACTTGGTTCTTGCTCTGAAGAAGCTTACAGTACAGTGAGAGAGCTGCTCTCTGAACTGCAGATCGCAGAAGCCAGTCTCTTGTCCTCCTCCTCTGTCCTGTTTTATAGTATTGGCACTACCACCCTATCATCTGCTTCTTTCTCTGCCTTGAAAGACATCAGCTTTAACAATGAAGTGTTCCTTTAAATGCTACATGACCTCTGTGTCCCTTATCTCTTGCCTGGGCTGTTCTCATTTTTTCATAACTTTGACTCAGATTGTCAGCAATCCTACCTAGTACAGTCATTTCCGTTCCGATGCGACACGTCCACATTCCTGAAAACCACCATGTAATGCAAAAGTATAAAACCATAAAAGCAATAAAAATCACAGGGTTACAGAAAAAGAGTTGGGGTACTGCACTCAAAATAGGTACAACCTAATAAAAATTGCTGATTTTAGATACTTTAAATGGTTAAGAAATACACAAATACTAAAATTAATATGGCACTTTATCTTGAAAAAGCCCTAAAGTCCATTTGTGGAAGTGGGTGTCAGAAGGGGTGGAGGGAGCGTTGTCCCAAACGCTCACACCTGCCGTGGGAGGGCGTGGCTCCTCGTGAACCGCTGGTAGGCGACTGCGGGCTGAGCAGGCTGAGTTTGGTGTGTTCGTCTGAAGCTCCACGCAGCTGGGTGCAGTTTACCGCATTCCCTTAGTGCCAGGATCAGCGAACTTCTTTAAGGGCCACAGTAAATATTTCAGGCGTTGGCGAGGCAGTAAGGAGGCTCTTCAGTAGGTACTTGTATAACTATTTTAAATGCAACTGTAAAATGTAACAACTACACTAGCTTGAGAAAGTGAACCAATAGGCCATACTTTGTCATCCCCTGACCTAATGTCACTGACAAAATTATATACATAAACAAATGCATTATGCTCAAGGTGTTTCTAATATATCACTCACTGGAATAAACTTGCATTTTAAAACAAGCATGCAACAGAACTGACTAGATACATACATTCATTACAGCAAGATCGCCTCAGGTCCTTCAGCACGGCATTCAAAGCTCTTCATATAATGGGCTCTAACTTTTCCAGTTTATTCCACAGAACCCTCTATGCTCAGAATTTTTCTATACCCTGTGGCCAACTTTCAGATATCCATCCCTGATCACACTATATAAGTGTGTCTTTGAAAATACAATTTATAATGTTGGTTTTTTTAACGCTACTCAAGTGAAGCAGTGGGATATACTGTTTGCTGTTTAAAAAATTTAAACACATTCAAGTAATCATTTACTTGATTTCACAACTGGGTAGCAACTCCAGCTAAAAATTCTCATTAAATATGTGATAGCGACCCTCGTGATAACTAAAGAAACCTTGAGCACACAGGGTTAAAGTTAAAAATTTATTTATGACCAGAGTGGCATAAAAATTTGTTTTCCATGCTTCAAAAAGGGGAAAAAAAAGTCTGCAGCAGGTCTCTGGCTTCTCACTCCCTACATACCCCAACCTTGTGTTTCTTATTAACAACTTTCTCTGCACCTGTGGCAGCTGCGGTGCCATCAATAGTGAGGGTCACGGGGCTTGGCAAGAAATGTCACTCAAAATGAGCAGCCTCGAGCTGAAACCACGCAGGGCTTGTTGTTTCCAAAGACAACCCTTCGTTCAAAGACCTCACTGTACCACCCCGAGAGCCTCTGCCACAGGCACCATCAGAGAAGCTCCCGGGCACCAGCGCAGCCAGAGTGGCTGTTCCCACCTGGGTAGCCTCTGGGAACGTTGCACGTGCTGCAAGGCCCTTTACAAGGTCTGCCCAACTCACTGTGTGCAAACCCCCTCAATATGGGCAATGGAAAGAGATTTTTAAGAGATAAGAACAGAAAGTTTGAGCCTTACCCCAGAGAATAAAGACTTGGAAAGCTTGGAATTTACAATCTGAAGTTTAAAACCTGGTCTTGTGCCTTGTTTTTTCATTATCTTGTACTGTCTCATTATCAGTCACAAAGGGGACCTGCGTGACACTAAACTGTGCTGCTGAAAAGGCCCGTAGACCTTCCATTTCTCTGGAACAGAAGTTACTAAAATGACATAATTCCAAAGAAGCCCTTTTGATCTTGTTCTTTAAAAAACACCATTTTCACTAGTGGATTCAGTGTGGATTCGGAGTATCCATATGTTCTTTACTATTAACAAACATACCTTTAAAATGTTTTCTACAGTTAACAGATGTTCCCTCATAAAAATTATAAAATGTATCTAGTTCTTATTTTCTCTCTGGCAACTACTGTTGCTCGTACAGTCTTTACTCCCCCCCTTTTATCAGGAAAACACCACCTTGTCGCAAGAAAGCGGGACACCACGTCCATCCCTTCCCAGCGATGCTGGTCCCCGAGGTAGCTGTCCGTCAGTCCTTACAAAGCACAGCTGCAGTGTGTACGTGTCGCCTCCTGCACACTCAAACACCTACAGGGGGGACTCTCACCCAGCCTTGAGGGCCACACACCCACGTGGCTCTCTGAGGACATGTGACGGCTTAGAGGTGAGAGACCCGTGTGGAGTTCTCTGAACATTCCTCATCGTTTGGGCTCGGCACTGTGGTTACAGAGGCTGGTTTACTGGTTTTAAGGATTTCAAGACCCTCCAGCATCATCTGTTCAAATAAAAGAAAGGAATGGCAAAACGTTAAAGTTCAGCTAAAAAAGTTATTTGTAATTGATTTCTATTTCAGAAACTACTTTACAATTACTCTTATATGCCAAACACTTCAAAGACCCCTCCATGATGGAAACAGTAGACGCCGTCTAGAAATGGCTTGTGAAGTTATAAATACCATCGGGGAACCGAGTAAATTATGACATTCGGTTTGCAAAGATGTGTGGAAATCTCAACCCATAAACATGGATCCTGTTTTCATTCTTAGCGCACTGAGGACGGGGCAATCTCAACAAACGTGCAGTGGGAGCCTGCTGGGAACGCGGAGATGACGGCACAGAGAAGCGTGCGGGACGGGACTGCGGGGCAGACGGAGCCTGTCGACTCCAGGCTGCAGGTGTGGCCGCAGGACTGCGAAGATGACCCTTGTCCTGTCTTACCCACATGCACACAGGCCAAGGCCTTCTGCACAACTGAGACCAGAGGCTTTTCCCTGAGTACACACGAGCGCCTAGGGAAGGCAGGGCTGCTGCTGCTGCAGGTGATGGCATCTGAGAGCAAAGCTCTCACGGGCATCGAAGGGGACGACTACCCACCGCTCTACGGCAAAGTCTACCAGGCAATAGGCCCTGCCAGCTGAAACGCCAACACCATTCAGAGGCAGGCCACTAGGGGATAAAACCTATGTACATGGCCAAGTGAGGTGGTTCCCGCCTGCAATCCCAGCACCTTGGGAGGCTGAGGCAGGAAGATCGCCTGAGGCCAAGAGTTCAAGACTAGCCTGAGCAACATAGCAAGATACCCCTCTTTATTAAAAAAAAAAAAAAAATCAGCAGGGCATGGGGTGGCTCACACCTATAGTCCCTGCTACTTGGGAAGCTGAGCAGAGAGGATCGCTTGAGCCTGGGAGTTTGAGGTTGCTGTGAGCTATGATGATGCCACCACATTACAGCCTGGGCAACAGAGCGAGACCCTTATCTCAGGAAAAACAAAAGAATTTTATCCAAAACACTATCAAAATTGAACTCTCCCTCTAAAAATGCGTGTGTCCCCCAAGTGCACTAAAGTTATACAAAATCTAAACGAGAGGATGGGGAGTCCCTCAGCTGCTCTCCCAAAAGGACCCACTCACTCTCACCTTCGTCCCCAAACAC
>NW_012152319.1:555484-565270 GCF_000956105.1 Propithecus coquereli
GGTGGCTTACCATATGGTTTTTTAAGAGTGTTTTACTGATGTTTTCTTATATAAAGTAATAAAATATAAACTCTTGTTATGTGAAAATCTTCTATCCTAACATTTTCAGGAATGGAGTAGAGTCAGGTGACCAAGGAGGCCTCCGGTGTCTCCAGAGATTTGAAAAGCTATCTATCAAAGTCATAAAATAACAGACAACAAGGGGCAAAGGGGAATCCAGAACCTCCTCAAAAAATAAACAGCAACACAAATGTCTTAAGGTCTCAATATGAAGAATGGAATGTAAGGAAAAATCCACACTTGACCTTCACATTGAGAACACGCCCTGCAACTGGCCAGGAGTCACGGTGGCGGGCCCGTTAACCTCACACGCAAGTTGGCTAACCAGGAAAGAATACTGACGCTGTTTGAATCAAGTAAATGCTTTTGTTTTCCAACTTTTAGAATCAACATATTGACAGACCGGAGGTCTCCTTTCCTTTCTGTCCAGTGACCGCGGTGACTGGCACTGACAACACGAAGCCGGCAGGCTCGGTGAGTGGGTGAGGAGGGGCCGTCACAGCCCAGTCTGCATGTTGGGAGGCAGGTCTCAGTACCGTATTTAACGTGAAGACTGAGAAACAATACACAGTGCTACCAAAACCTGGGAGGAGGAGGAGAAGGAAAGGAGAAAGGCCGGCATGAGTGAGCTAGGTCACCTTTCCTAGTGTCAACGGAAGTAGCCTATTTAAGTAGTTTAAAGAAATATTTCAATAGTTTAAATAAATCTTAGTGACAGAGGTAGTGAAAAAAAAAACCCAAATGACTTACAGTGGTTTTCTCTAGAGACTAAGGTGGCATAAATCAGGCTAGTGGTCACCTCTGGGTGCCGGGGGAATGACGGGGAAGTGGCAAGGGGACTCCCGACAATGTTCTCTTTCCTGAACTGGGTGTGATGAGATGGATGTTTTCACTTTGTGAAAATCCACTGAGCTGGCCTCCTATCTGTACACTTTCTCGGTGCATTTCTCTTCAGTAACATGCTTACTTAAATCAACAGAAACTTTGAAAAGGGAGTGCCTCTGGGCAGTTGGAAGCGAGAGGCCAGGATCCATTCCAAGCCTCTCTGACTCTGACTCAACGTGCGCCTCCTTCGCCCTGCCGGGCCTCAGAGCACAGCCCCGTAACCGCGACTGCAAACTGGAGACAGCTCCCCACAAAGAGAAAGAACTCAACTCCCATACCTGATTGTCTGAGTTTTTTTGAAACTTCAATTCCATTCTCTTCTAACTTCCTCTTTGCACAGTCCTGACATGCATTACCTGAAAGATGAAAACTTAGTAAAAAGCTTATTCATGCTAGAATCCACCCTCCAAAGACCAGGAGGTCCTTGATCCTACTGAAGCCACTGGCCAAGTAATCCCTGCCACACACTACAGATTGTATCGATCGAGTTAATGCCTCTTTCAAAAGGAAACGATGGTTCTGGGAGTCACGTTTAAGTGTAACACAACCGTAATAAACATGTCCTCTCACGTGGAAACGGTGCAAATGGAAAGCTGAGACCAGCGATTTTATGATTCCCGCACTGAACCTCATCCACCACCGACCGGAAGTGAGGCCAGCAGTCCCCGCACCATGTGCGTTTTCCTATCCATGGACAGGCCGGGCCCAACAGGGCTGCACGCGAGGCCTCTGCCCACTGACCAGAACCCCTCTTACCCTGCTGACCGAGCAAGTGGAGGCAGCTGGGGCCCAATTCACAAATGGAGGAAGCTGAGTCCTGTTAATTTATAAACAGGCAGAACTGAGCCCAACAAGAAGACCATTCACATTTCAAATGAGTTTTAAACAGAAAATTCTGTATGAAAGGTCAAATCCTTATAATTAAAATTTCAGAAGGGATGGGTCATTCTAAGTTCCTACATCTTGCCCCAAATGGTATAACACAAATAGAACTTTGTTCCGATTCCCCTGTAACTCTGGGTTCTAGGACGGGACGTTATTCTCGGGTGCCAGGTGGCCCACGTTTGAGAAGCTGTGCTTCCCGGTCGAAGGCTGATTTTCGGTCCCTTCATTGCGGCAGGGACTGCACCAAAGGCGTGGCTGTCAACATCCTCAGTGGCTGTTTAGCTACAGGCCAATTCTTTAATGTGAGAAACATACTTTTATGACTTTACAACTAGTGCCTGGAATGTAGTGGAGTGTGTAGGCAAAAATAAAGATCTGCTTTACCCAATAACGTGGTGCTGTCCACTCGATCGGCATCTGAGGAAGAAAGAAAAGCAGTCAGCAGCACTGAGACCTCAGCGCTCTTCCTCCTCAGGCCGCTCTGAGGCGGCCAGCTCCAGCCCACCGCGGGCGACTCCCTGCCCTCCTCGTCCACCTCCCAGGGCTGGCAGATGTGAGGACTCACTGGACAACTGCGCGAAGCACCTGGAGCCGGCTGGCACCCAGGGAGCGATGGCTGATACTGCTGGCGTCAGTGGGCCTCCTCTCCCATCAGGAGAGGTACTCCCTGAATCCGAGGACAAATGTCCTTCATGACACAGACAGGTTAAAATCTGAATGATCTTTCAGCCCTCTGGCAGCTCGTCGAACCCACTTAGCTGCCCAGGCCTGGAAGAGGGGCCTCAGCAGGGACAGGAAGCCGCCCAGCAGCAGACTCCAGGAGTCTGAGCACGCCCAGGGTTTACGTCAGCCCGGTCTTCCGGGGAGTCGTGGGTGTGGAGGAAGGAGCGGTGCGCGGGGCAGGGACGAGCGCCCACGGCCTCCCAGCAGAGCCGCGCACTGGAGCTGGTACCAGGACGCACCGAGTGCCGCGTTGGCTCTGCTGTCAGGCAAGCATCCTGATGCCCGCTCCAAATGTCTGAGCAATAACTGGGCAAGTTATTCATCTCTGTGAGCTTATCTCATCATCCATAAAATCACCTAGTTAGTAGTGGCGGACACTGCTATTAAAAAATCAAATAAAGTCAAGAATGTAAAATTTGTAGCAGCATGTGACACCTAATAGCTTGGCAAGCATATGTTCCTTTCTGCCCTTAGTAAGAAACTGACTACTGCCCTAATTATGTTTTTATTCGTGGAAATGCAACTTAAACTGGCCCATTTTACTAATTATTAGCAATTCTGAAAAGAAAGTGCTAGTGGTTAAAAAGCAACAACTTAGCTGTTGGATTACCTGTGCATTCTCTAGTCTCCCAGTTCACGACTGGTCACAACCACCACCTCTGTGGCGAACCTATTCCACTGCGTGGGGAGTGTGCCCGCGCTTCCTGTTCCCACTGTACAAGAGCCAGCACGCACCTCTCCAAGCTCGCTTTCGCCAGCGTTTCGTGATACCGACCGCAAAGCCACGCCCTCCCCGATGTGGAGAGGACCAGGTTTAGGGATTTCTCCATTATCCCGGTCCTTCCTGACAGAGGAACAATTCCCAAAAGAAGGGCCGAGGAGTGTTACTGAAGAGTGCTGCACTCAGCAGAACAGGGGAAATAGGTTACTTGAGAAAAGAAATGTCTTCATAAAAACCATTTGTGCTTCTGAAGTTTCAACTTCCAAACTGTTGAGCCAGGATAAAGCTATAAGATATCTGCATCTTTCAGGTGTTAAATGTCACAACTGATAAAGCCGGCCTGGTAGTGTTCTTTCTCGGTCAAGGTATCCCCAAACGTGAATGAATGTGTCTAACGTGTGCACAGCTGTAAACTTTAAAAGTTACTTTATGTACAGACTGTCACTATCACACCAACCATCCCAATCTTCTAATTTTAAATTACCCAGAGGCATTTTTTTTAAAGTAACTGGAAGGTTGGTGAATTTTATGGTATATGAATTATAGCATCAAAAATAAAAAAGGAAAACCACCAGAAGCAGCCTGTGAGTTTTGTACTTTGTACTTGAGCAGCGCAGTACCTGGACTTGGCTGTTTGCAGATCTGAGTGGCGAGGTCTTGTACATATCCTGGAAAACAGTCGAAACAGTCCCCATAGGACACGACTTTGATTCCATGTAAAAGCATATCCGCTTGATGCTTAAAGAAGTGGTCTTCGTTTTCCTTGAGCACAACCATGTAGTGCTCTAAATCCACCTTATTCGGCACCGAGTAAAGGAAGAGAGCCTGGAATATCTGATCACGAAGGGTCTCTCCACAGCCCACAAACAGGAAGGACTTGGTGCGGTACAAGTTCTGGAGCACTTCCTGAGGGAAAGCCAATGAGGAAATCAGGACGCTTGCTGGAGAGACAGCAAGAGCTCGTGACTAGCCATCAAGTCACATGTGTGTGCTACTACGTCACTGTTCCCCAACAGGCCTTCCCAGGGGCCACAGTGGGGACACAGTGAGAACAGTATACACTCTCCACGTGGCACTCAGGTCACCCCAAAGCAGGGATCTGTGGCAACAAAGGCCAAAGCTGGGCTGAGTCCACCTCTCAGCAAGGACAGGGTGCCTCTCCCTACCTCAGCCAGGACAACTGGCCTGTGCCCGAAGTCAGTGACCAGGTGAGCACACCTTGCGGTAAGGACAGTGTATGGCCCACCCGGCTCAAATCTTCTACAATTATGTTCAGTTTTAAATTACTAAAACATATTGATAAAATAAGGACATTAGCATTTGTCCAGTTCAGAATCACGCACATGAAATTAATGTCTGTCTCAATGTATCACATATGGGGACTGTTCCGGGGTGGAGGGGCAGGAGAATAGGGTTGTTGGGAATGAGGGCAGGAGAGCTGGGGAGGGGACCAGTAACAGTGACCAAGAAGGCGGGCACAGGGAAAGCAAAGACCGTGTGGGGTCCCTCAGGCGCGCAGTAGAGAGGCACCAGTTCAGATATCCAGCATCTTAGAGAGGGTCAGTAACAGCCTAGGTACTTCTTATAACCAACTGTGCAACTGAAAAGTATCTGCCCACTCACTCGTCCTGCTGACATCCCGCCCCAGCGTTACACAGGCCCAGAGCACCTGACCCCGAGCTCACAAGTGAATCCGCAGAGACACTGAGTTTCTAGGAGCACTAACAGAAACATTTGGAAAGTGCTGGCAAGCACAGCTTTTCCACACTTTCTGTCTAGGGCACCAAGAAAGACTCACAGAAAATGAAGTTTTAAAACTAAAGAGAAGAGAGAATTTCAGACAGGAAGAATGCATGGATGAAGACAGAGAATTGGTGAGGAGAACATTCTAGACTGCACAAGGCCCTACAATGTCATGCTGAAGAGTCTTGCTGTATCCCTGGGCTACAGAGAAACACTGAATGTCTGGGGCTGGCACAGAGAGGGTAGGATCAGATCTATGCTTTTGAAGGAATCACAAGGCCAAGCACGATGGCTCACGCCTGTAATGCTAGTGGTTGTGCAGCCGAGGCAGGAGGATGGCTTGAGCCCAGGAGTTGGAGGCTGCAGTGGGCCATGATGACGCCACTGCACTCCAGCCTGGGCAACAGAGCGGGACCTTGCCCCAAAAAAAAAAGAAAAGAATCACGGCCTTCCTCCAACAAACGTTCACTGAGCACCTACTCAGTACACAGGCGCTATGCCAGGCTCTAGAGACACTGGGAACACAGAGGACATGCCCCATCCCTCGGCGGCGTGTGGAGAGCCAACCCAGACGACAGGAATGTCTGGAGCCGGGAAACCACCCAGACTGCAGCCAAACGGCCAGTGGCCACCACACGTTCCTCAGAGGATGCAGCCAATGCCCAATTGGGACGGACCGTACCATTACTTCCGGGTCCTGAGTGACATCTTTATATCCTGATGGATCCAACACCATCCCACAGGGGTCTGTGTATAATCCATGAATATGAAGAACTCCGTATTTGATGTGTCCTCTTGCCCATTGAAGGACCTGTCAAAAATCAAGCCAAGTCAAAGAAAAAAAACCTGTTATTTCAAACAGATAAAAGAAAATATTCAAATCAGAGTCATAGTTTTTCAAACTTACCTTGGAGAAAAAGAGATGTTTCAATTTGTAATTATACCTTTAATCCATAAGGGAAGCCAGCCAACAGATCTGCTTGCCTGAATGTGTTACTGCAGAGATCTTAAAAGCTGGCCATAGTTAAAGCCATCTTATAAGCCCTAAGGACACTGAAGTCATTAAGGTTCCTGAAAATGGCTATAACAAATTTTAATGACGGGAACCATTTTCTTAAGACATAGCTAATTATCAAAGCTTCACTGTGATTAGTGCTAAGAACTTAGTGACATTTCTAAATGTTAATAAGAAATTGCATATAACAACTTTAAAGAAAAAAAATAAAAGAAAGTCAGCTGTTAGCACTAGTTATTGCTGTCATATTATATAATAAAGAACTTCCTTAAAGACAGTTATGTAGAAACCATCCTCAACCTCTGAGATTACAGCAAACTGTTAAGAGTTATTATTTTAGAGGGGTGGTGGGGACTTTCACTTCTAAGTTATATGTTATTTTTTTACTTACTGCTTTTTATGTATTATTTTTATACTCAGAAAAAACCTATCTGGGAAAAAGTGTTTTCTTTTTCTTTCTTCTTTTTTAGACAGTGTCTCACTCTGATGCCTGGGCTAGAGTGCCGTGGCATCAGCCTAGCTCACAGCAACCTCAAACTCCTGGGCTCAGGTGATCCTCCTGCCTCAGCCTCCTGAGTAGCTGGGACTACAGGCATGCGCCGCCATGCCTGGCTAATTTTTCTATTTTTAGTAGATAGAGACGGGGTCTCCTCTTGCTCAAGCTGGTCTCAAACTCCTGACCTCAAGCGATCCTCCTGCCTCGGCCTCCCAGAGTGGTAGGATTACAGGCTGAGCCACCACATCCGGCCTGTCTATCAAACCCAAGGTCTCACCCAGGCCGGAGGCAATGGCATGACCATAGCTCACTGCAGCCTCGAACTCCTGCACTCAAGGAGTCCTCCTGCCTGGCCACCGTCAGTCTTTAAAATATCCACACCCTTTGACCCTGAAACTCTTCTACGAATTGATCCTGAAGAATAAACAGGGATAGAAAAGTATAAAGATTTTCATTGCAGCATTATTTATAACTGCAAAAATACGTTAACAATAACAGAGGAAGGGTAACAATTATAATTTATTATAATCCTATTGCCATTTAAAATCACACTTTCAAAAACAGCTTAATGACAAGAAAATGCTCACAGTACATAATAATAAGGAAAAAATTAGGATTAAAATCTTTGCATATATTACAATCCCAATTTGTTTAAGAAAAAATTCATAGCAATAGGACTATGGGTGATTTTGCTTTTATTATTTTCTTTATCGCCTGTATTTCCTACAATGACTGAAAAGAATAAACGCGGATGAGAAACGCTCGCAGCCCTACAGGACGGAACGCAGGAAGTAGCGGGAGCAGGCGGTAAGCAGAGCCTTGAGCAGCGCAGCACACACCCGAGGAAGGGCGGGCGCAGCCTTGTAGACGGCGTCTTGTCTTCCTGTGGGGCGCAGCGCCCGTGAGCTGCCAGTTCATGAGCTTCCATGATTATTAATTCATGACTGTAGAAGTGAAAGCTGCTTCTCACCCCCACGGGGCCAACACGCAAAGCCTTTTCCTCACACCCGCCGCCCACCCCGCGCCCCGGCCCGCACCTTAGTCTTATCCTTCAAGTCCAGAGACTCCATGGGCTTGTTCTGCTGCTGGCCGAAGATCTCCAGCAGGTTGTCGTAGTTGGTGGTCAGCACCATGGTGCCCCTGTCCATCAGGCTGAGGATCGACTGCAGCACCAGCGGGTTCTGGATGTGCTGCTCCAGGTTGTCGAAAACCTCCATCAGGCAGTCCTGGAAGAAGTTGGGCTTGGTGTCGCCTGTGCGCTATGGAAAGGTGGAGCGAGAGTTACACAACATCAGTTCTCAACGCTGCTGAGCCCCTAAGCAGGTGGCATTCTGAGTGCTAGAGATACGGAAGTTAGAAAGAAAGAAAGAAGGAAAACCCAGGCCTCATAGGGTTTATTAAAACTCTAGAGGAGGGGACAGGTAACGTACAAATACGTAACAGGCAGACGGTGACAGACGTGGTGGTAAAGCAGGGCAGAGAAAGGGGGACAGGCCCAGGGCAGCAGGAAGGCCTCTCTGACGCGGGGCACTTGAGCACAGGCCAGAAGGAGCGCACTGAGCAGGGGAGAGCGGGGGCACAGGCACGGAGGTGCCGGCCCGGGGACCCAGGCTCAGTGGGAGTAAGGGAAGTGGCAGCAGGCAAGGTCAGAGAGGCGACCTGACCAGATGCCGTGGGGGCCTGGAAGACCACGGTAAAGACTCAGGCTTTCCTTCAGAGAAGGCTGCAAAGTCCCAGTTTTCTCTCTCCTGGTAGCACATGAAATGGTGTGTTTTCACAGCATCTGAAATTAGGTGAGTGTTTCACATACTGCCGAGAGCCCGGCAGGGTCAGGACTGAGACATGGCCTCTGGACACGGCCCCAGCGGTCACCGGTGGGCTCGGTAACAGCTGCCTCAGTGGAGCGATGCGGGCAAACGCCTGGCGGGGGGGTCGCAGAGAAGAAAGGAAGTGGCTACAGCAATACAACTGCCAAAGAGCTCTGCTGTGGGAGGGTCAGAGAAATGCAGGTGGGAGCCAGGAAGACACAAGGGCCAAGGGGTCTCATGCAGTCCTGGTGAGACCACCCCTCGCCCAGCCTCTGCCCAGCACTCGGCCTCACCATCATCCCGTCTGGGTAGCTGGCCACCGGAACCCATCCCCATGCCTTCTGTCCCTGTTTGTCAGTTGTCATCGTCACAAGAAGCCCACAACACAGATTCCTGTCACCCCCACAGCTCTGAGCACACTCTTCCAACACTCTCCCATTCCCGAAACCCTCCCACTGCTCCCAGGGGGTCTGCCATCAGCAAACCCCCACGTGACCACCGGCTTCCGGGAATGCCTACCTTCTCCCTCAACGGGAACCCGGAGCCCGCCCAAGTGGGGGCACTGCTCCTCCACGCTCCTCGGACTGGTGAAGGTGGGGGCTTGGCCCCGCTCTGTCTCCCCAGCTGTACTTCTGTCATACTCCGTGGTGACTCACGTGTCTACTTAGATGATCCTTTCTGTATCATGCCTCTAAATTCCCCCTCGCTATCCTCCAATGATCCTGTCCCATCTCAACCATCCACACCTATGGCTACATCCCAGACCTCACGTTACCAAGCGCCAGATCCTTTCCAGAACCTCTGGCCCAAGCCCCTCTGTCCCATCTCTAGCACCTCGGCTCCCAGGGAAGCCAAGCCCGTTGAGGCCTGTGAGCCACTGGCCCCACTACCATTGACCACGATCACTCGTCCCTCTGATGTCCTGCCTTCTGTTAAGCAGCTTAGCGTCCATCACTGATCATTCAACTACTCTCCTGCATACACTTCCTCGTCCCCCACCTTTCTCTGGCATTGTTGGAATTCCCTGATAAAACCAACTCCCTGCTTCCTCCATGCCTGTTCTTGAACTGCTCAACGCAGCAGGAAAACGCAGCCATGCCGCCTGGCCTTGCTGTAACTCTTCGTGATGGAGGCTCTCAAAAATATGTAAAAGTAAAGAGAAGAGTTCAGTGACCTCCAAATACTCAGCTCCTAGTCTAAACAATTACCCCTCAAGCCAGTGGCCTCTCTTTGAACAAATGACAATGAGGACCCTCCGTGCTGCCCAGCGACCCCACTGCCCTCCCTTGTCCATTAACTCTTCCCCTTTCTTCCTATGACAGGAGTTGGCAAGCTCAGTCGATAAAGGGCCAGAGAGTAAATATTTTAGGCCTTGTGGGCCACAGCATCTCTGCTGCAACTACTCGACTCTGAGGCACAAAGCGAGCTCGCAGCCCAGACAGCATGTGAA
>NW_012152319.1:565320-569778 GCF_000956105.1 Propithecus coquereli
CAGGAAGGCCTCTCTGATGCGGGGCACTTGAGCACAGGCCAGAAGGAGCGCACTGAGCAGGGGAGAGCGGGGGCACAGGCACGGAGGTGCCGGCCCGGGGACCCAGGCTCAGTGGGAGTAAGGGAAGTGGCAGCAGGCAAGGTCAGAGAGGCGACCTGACCAGATGCCGTGGGGGCCTGGAAGACCACGGTAAAGACTCAGGCTTTCCTTCAGAGAAGGCTGCAAAGTCCCAGTTTTCTCTCTCCTGGTAGCACATGAAATGGTGTGTTTTCACAGCATCTGAAATTAGGTGAGTGTTTCACATACTGCCGAGAGCCCGGCTGGGTCAGGACTGAGACATGGCCTCTGGACACGGCCCCGGCGGTCACCGGTGGGCTCGGTAACAGCTGCCTCAGTGGAGCGATGCGGGCAAACGCCTGGCGGGGGGGTCGCAGAGAAGAAAGGAAGTGGCTACAGCAATACAACTGCCAAAGAGCTCTGCTGTGGGAGGGTCAGAGAAATGCAGGTGGGAGCCAGGAAGACACAAGGGCCAAGGGGTCTCATGCACTCCTGGTGAGACCACCCCTCGCCCAGCCTCTGCCCAGCACTCGGCCTCACCATCATCCCGTCTGGGTAGCTGGCCACCGGAACCCATCCCCATGCCTTCTGTCCCTGTTTGTCAGTTGTCATCGTCACAAGAAGCCCACAACACAGATTCCTGTCACCCCCACAGCTCTGAGCACACTCTTCCAACACTCTCCCATTCCCGAAACCCTCCCACTGCTCCCAGGGGGTCTGCCATCAGCAAACCCCCACGTGACCACCGGCTTCCGGGAATGCCTACCTTCTCCCTCAACGGGAACCCGGAGCCCGCCCAAGTGGGGGCACTGCTCCTCCACGCTCCTCGGACTGGTGAAGGTGGGGGCTTGGCCCCGCTCTGTCTCCCCAGCTGTACTTCTGTCATACTCCGTGGTGACTCACGTGTCTACTTAGATGATCCTTTCTGTATCATGCCTCTAAATTCCCCCTCGCTATCCTCCAATGATCCTGTCCCATCTCAACCATCCACACCTATGGCTACATCCCAGACCTCACGTTACCAAGCGCCAGATCCTTTCCAGAACCTCTGGCCCAAGCCCCTCTGTCCCATCTCTAGCACCTCGGCTCCCAGGGAAGCCAAGCCCGTTGAGGCCTGTGAGCCACTGGCCCCACTACCACTGACCACGATCACTCGTCCCTCTGATGTCCTGCCTTCTGTTAAGCAGCTTAGCGTCCATCACTGATCATTCAACTACTCTCCTGCATACACTTCCTCGTCCCCCACCTTTCTCTGGCATTGTTGGAATTCCCTGATAAAACCAACTCCCTGCTTCCTCCATGCCTGTTCTTGAACTGCTCAACGCAGCAGGAAAACACAGCCATGCCGCCTGGCCTTGCTGTAACTCTTCGTGATGGAGGCTCTCAAAAATATGTAAAAGTAAAGAGAAGAGTTCAGTGACCTCCAAATACTCAGCTCCTAGTCTAAACAATTACCCCTCAAGCCAGTGGCCTCTCTTTGAACAAATGACAATGAGGACCCTCCGTGCTGCCCAGCGACCCCACTGCCCTCCCTTGTCCATTAACTCTTCCCCTTTCTTCCTATGACAGGAGTTGGCAAGCTCAGTCGATAAAGGGCCAGAGAGTAAATATTTTAGGCCTTGTGGGCCACAGCATCTCTGCTGCAACTACTCGACTCTGAGGCACAAAGCGAGCTCGCAGCCCAGACAGCATGTGAACGAACGGCCGCGGCTGTGTGCCAGGACTCCATTACAGCAGCAGGCAGCAGGCCAGGTTTGGGCTGGGCCATACATAATGTGCCAACCATTGCCCTATGATGAGGGTTGTCCCTTACTAATAGGACATCTACGTTTGGCATAGTCACCTAACTAAAAACACTTCTCAGACTGGCGAAGCTAGGTGCAGCCTTGTGTAAAACTCTGGCCAATGAGATGAAAACAGAAACGTCCATATGACTTCCCCGGCAGCCCTCACAGGCACGAGCCCTCCCGTCCCTCTCCTCCTGCCAGCTGGAGCGCCACGTCACTCAACGCACCTGACTTAGAGTGTGCGCTGGAAGCTGCCTGTTGAGGATGGCCGGTCAGCCAACGAGGGGCGGGTCTCTAGCACTGCCCAGCACCGTGTTCTCCTTGGGCCTGCCCGGGCTGCTACATGAGAACTATAACTGTGACCACATCGAAGCCACATAGTTTTGGGTCTTTTTTTACACAGCCTAAACTTTCCTATCCTCCCCAGTGACTAGTTACTTTTCCCTGCTTTCTCCTGGAAGTCCGAACCTCCCACATCTGCTCCCTGTCCTGCCTCTCGGATGATGACTATGCTTCTCCAATAACACAGGAGTGATGAAAAGAAACCCGCCACAAGCATCTCCCACACTGTCTCACTTCCCAGAATCCGGGCCTAGACACCATAGCTGACCTGGGGCGACGACAGCCTGGCCGTGGGCCTCACCCCTGCACCAGACCCCACTGGCGCAAGGGCGTCATTCAGGAGCCACCTCCTGCACCGCCCGTTGCTTTTCCTCTCTACCAGATCGTTTCTGCCTGCAGACAAAGAAGCTGTCACCTTTCCTCATCTTGAAATGTCTTCTAGGAACCACCTGTCATCTGAAGAGATGTGGCTGGCCTGCTTAAATCAAAACATACTTCAGGTATTATCATGGATGGAGCTGAGCCCATTCTACTAAGTATCCCAAGAACGGAGAAACAAGCACCACATGGCCTCACCATCGAAGTGGTATTAACTGACCAACACTTACGTGCGCATACAGTAGTAACAGTCATCGGGTGTGGGGCAGATGGGAGGGGGGCAGAGGGGATGGGTATATTCACACCTAATGGGTGCCGTGCGCACCGTCTGGGGGATGGACACACTGGAAGCTTTGACTCGGGTGGGGCAAGGGCAATATACGTAACCTAAACATTTGTACCCCTATAATATGCTGTAAAAAAAAAAAAAATCGCTTTTGTAAAAAAAAAAAAAAAAAAATACCCTTTAGATGCCTCTTTACCTAATGACTGCAAAATCACAAAGTGCACACCCAGTGCAGCGCGACAGTATCCCTGAGACAATCTCGCATAGTCAGGGTCCGTTTAATATGGGCTACTCCGGGAGGCCGCACTGTAGCCAGCATCACTGTCTAAAAAGATGATATCCTGATGGACTGGAAGGTTTTTGGCCCATCGGCCCAGCCGTGCTGAGAACTGAACACAGCAACAGCTCACAGAAGTTTAACATCAGGTTCGCAGTCACCCAACCTAGTCCAGAACCAGACACTGTCCCCGTGAAACCAGAAGTATTTGTCTGATACTTACAGGGGACATCTTCCGGATCAGATCATGGGCAACAACCAGCAGGTCCCGGTCCTTCGTCACGTTCCTCCGAAACTCAGCGATGTCCCCAGGGTGAAGCACCTCCAGCTGCTCTGCGGCCTCAATGACAGCCTCGATGCAGCTTCTCCACGAGCAAAGGGCGGGGATTCCTGGGGCCACTGCTGCGCTGACACCGGTCCCGATGACCAGGAGCAATTCTTGAGGCTGTTTCCGGATGAGGCTTTTTAGAAACTTTCTACTTAAAAACAAGGGAAGGGGAGAGAATAAAAGTCAACACAGAAGTATCACAACACGAAGTCTGGAAATCTCTGTGAAGTTCAGGCCTTGTACCATACACACATACACACTTTGTCACCTCTTCACTGGAAGATAGAGCCTGTGTATCATTCTTCTTTGCATATTGATTTTACATGTTCTACCCTCATTTCTCAAAGGATTTGAGACAGTGACATCTCACTGATCTTGAGTTGCCCACACTATTAAACACATGTTTAAGTGATATGTATTTGTGAACAAAAATCTCAGCAATTTTAATTTCTTTGAAGCTGTAAATAGCTTGTAAATCCAAACTATGATGACAAAATGATCCCTGCTTGCAGTGACAGATAAGAAAACTCCTGGCAAAATGCTGGTTTTCTGGCACCTACCAGCATCAACCCATTCTATAGTAAGAATCTCCTTATAACGGATCACTTTACAACAGGCATAACCTGCTGTCCATTTGTAGTCAAAGAATTCTTTCCTGTGAAGCATGACACTTCTTCTTTTTCTTTGTAGTAGAGATGGGGGCTCACTGCTGCTTAGGCTGGTGTTGAACTCCTGAACTCAAGCTATCCTCCCCCGCCTAAGCCTCCCAGAGAGCTAAGATTATAGGCGTGAGCCACCGTGCCTGGCCGACACTTCTAAATCTTAGATGTGGCCGGGTGTGGTGGCTCACGCCTGTAATCCTAGCACTCTGGGAGGCTGAGGTGGGAGGACCGCTTGAGCCCAGGAGTTTGAGACCAGCCTGAGCAAGAACAAGATCGCATCTCTACTAAAAATAGGAAAAGTTAGCTGGGCATGGTGGCACACACCTGTAGTCCCAGCTACT
>NW_012152319.1:571264-587809 GCF_000956105.1 Propithecus coquereli
ATGGTTTTTCCAAAATCACAATTTTCCCCACTTCTAATAGTTACTGTAGACAAGGAAAAATACAGAAAAATAAAATTTAAATAGCCTGTAATCCTACTGCTTATGAGCAATTTACTGTTAACATTTACATATTTCCCTCCAGACTTTTTAAAATTTTTCCATCATTTGAGAACATAGTTCATATCCTAATTTTCCATGATTATAATAAAAACATTTCCCTTATGTTATGAAAAACTATTCATAACTGTAAGTGTGATGCACACACATGGAATTCCATCGTACTGATCATCCTCATGCAAGACGTTAGTATAGTGACAGTCTAACAACCAGCTCGGTGCACAAAGCTTATTTGTCATGAAATGATTTATTTAGGAGAAATTTCTGAGAAGAACTGCTAAGTTAAGGCATATGAGCACTGTAAAATACCTTGGCACATACTGCCAAACTGCTTTCCAGAAAAGTGGTCAGCAGAACACACAGATGCCCACTTTGTCACATCCTAACCAGCACTGACTGAAAACCACTGATTCCATAGGCATCATCCCCCTCAATTAGAATCGGGTCACCAAAAATAATTTTCTAGGGTAAGGAAACAGGCCTAATCGGTCTATAAGCATCATGAGATTGGAGAGCTACATGGGATCCTAAGGTTATCCCCTGAAAATGTACGCAACAGTGTAAGTGCATGCATACATTTTCCCCAGGGAAAGGTGTTCGGAGCTTCCCTCAAACTCCCAAAGATGTCCATGACCTTTCCCTAAGTGCTAGGAAACCACAGTAGACAGGCAGAGAAAATGAGGCTCCCAGATGCCTGCAGCCTGCCCGAGGGGAAGGGCAGACAGAACTAGAGCTGGGCTGGGCCCGAACCCTCACCTTCGCTCTCACCTTCCCGTGGAGTCACTAGCAGAGTCATCAAAGATCAATGGTTTTTTCTTTTTTTGAGACAAAGTCTCACTCTGTTGCCTGAGCTAGAGTAAAATGGCATGATCACAGCTCACCACAGCCTCAATCAAACTCCTGGGCTCAAGTGATCCTCTGCTCTCACTTCCCAAAGTGCTAGCTAGCACTACAGGCTTGAGCCACTATGCCCAGCCAGTTTTTGTTGTTTTTTAACCTATAGACATTTTCTAAGAAAAGTAACAAATATTGAGGTTCTTCATTATATAATTCCTCTACCATATAATATAAGCCCAGCCTGTGGTCCTGAGATTTCAACGACTGACTTAACTGTTCACCAATCCTCAGTTTTATCAACTGTAAAATATGGATTCTTGCTAACTGGCCAAGTTTCGAAGGCTCAAGAATCTCTCATATGAAGTGCTCTGGACTTCAAACTGCGGAGTCAAAGAGCTCAGGCTCTGACCTGCCCGTGAGGCTGCCCCACGCTTCCCCTCCTTCCCTCCTTCAGGCCAGCACTCCAGGAACCCTTCCTGTTCCATCCCACTGGAAAGGTTACGTAAGTCGCTCATCAGCTGACTCATCCACTGCTCCCCGATGCCTGCCCCCCAACATAAACCACATCACTGCAGAACAGTTACTCCTTCCTGCCTGTGGGAAGGAATCCTTTATGTCTGCCTTCTTAAGTCTCTCAACCAGTGATTTAAGAAACCACATGCTCAAAATCGTTACCATGGTAAAGAACTTTAAAAATCTGTATCTAGTTCTTTAAATTATTGTTCAACTGCTTTTGATTCTCCATATACACGTTATTAAAGTTACAAATTCAAAACCTAAATATTACATTTACATCTGCAAAAACTTATCAACAAACTAAACTTCTACTGGCGTATTGAATTCCAAAATTAAGTGATTTCCGAGTTTCCCAAAAGAACGAGTTACCACTATTCATAACACAGAAGAAGTGAGGGCTTGCGCTCTCAGGTGGTTTGTTGCTGGCTTCAGTGCTCAAAACCTCTTTCTCAGCCTGAACTTAAAGGTATGGGGCTGGCTCCTCGGACAGCTCTTCAAACGACGCACAGGTTCCACCGTCAACAGGCAGATGTGCCTCTGGACTTTAACACTGATGTGTACCTTTAAGGATCAAAGGAGCCAACACGGGAAGTACCCAATTATATCAAAACTCAACGCAGTAACCCTGCAAGGAGGAACTGCATAGTTGCCCGTATTTAGACAGTTACAGCTCATTATCCCACTACATGTTTAAAGGCATTACCTCACTTCCTGTTTTTCAGCAGCCTAAACATCAGAGCCAAATCTCACAATAACTTACAAATTACCCCAAATCTCTCCCTTGTTTTTAAACCAAGGTCCAAGTAGATTTTCAAAGCAATCAATACCTGATGCTAGAAGTTTCCGCAGCACTGCAAGCCTCTTGTGTTCTCCCAATCTCAACCACCATTCTTCTAAGCCAATCAGATTCTGAACAACAGTAACAAAACCCGTTAGAGGCCTTTTAGACGCTGCATCTTTTGGTTTCCTGGTGATTATGCTGTCATCACGGTTTGCAGGCTCAAAGCCAAATCATCGTAGCAACCCTTTTTTTTCAAAGACCTATCAGCATTTTTTGAAAGCAAAATCATGACCCAACGCAGATTCTTATACGTTCCCGTCTTTTTTATCCACATCCATTAATAAAAGTCTTACCAGGATGTTTTCTGCTTAGAACTAGAGATCCTGAGTATTTTATGAACCAGCTAGGGCAGCTAGAGACTTGCTCTTTGAATCCCTGGCATCCAGCATTAAATAAATGTTCATCAAATTGATAACACTTTGGGGGGGTTTTTTGTTTGTTTTTCTCAGTAGAGATGGGGTCTCGATATGTTGCTCAGGCTAGTTTCAAACTCCTGGTCATTAAATAAAGTTCATCAAACTGAGTCCAATGCAAAATATAACAAATTACAAAAAGCAAACTTGTTATCTACAGCTAGCAAAACAAAAGCCGCCCAGCCCTAAGCCCACGATGGTACAATGTTAATGACCCATCCCCAGCCCCCATCATGTCTCCTGGTATCACCACTTTGTAGAGCCCTTTCACACCCAGACTCTGGGCTTAATCACGTAATTTTTTGGCCATCAGGATATCAACAAATGGGATGCAGGTACAAGTTTGATACGCCCTTTGACAATGGGGCCTATCCTCTTGGAACTCTTGCAAAGCTTGGCCCAGCCTCCAGGGAGGACGAGCACTGCACAGGGAGCAGCCAGCCACCACGCATCCAACGTGGGAGCAAGGCTGCCACTACTCAGCGCCAGTCGGGCAGCCAGATGACTGCAACTGCTCGCGTGACCCCGGAGAGCTCAGCCCTGGCACCGAGCTACAGAACTGGCTGTTGCTGTCATCCGAAACCCTGGTTACCACCGCCGTTCTCCATTGCCACGAAGAGAAGAGGGATGGGAGGGGGAGAACACCAAAGTGCCAAGAAAAATGGAGTGGATCTACGCATGAAAGAACATCCATGAAGTTCTGAGGGGAAAGGGGAAACGTGTGTCAAGGACAGTAATTATTAAAAGTGGCACAACAAAAAACTGGAATTAAATCGCGTTCCATTACAAGCTACGCTTTCACTTAACAAGCACAGGCCACGAATTAGAAGTGTCAAGTGAGATCCTCAAAGATATTCTTTAAAAAAATCTCTTAATTTCTATAACTAGGTTATCACATGGGCTTTGAGTGGTACAAAAAAGCAGGGAGATGAGAGCTCCAAGTTGCATAGCACCTGACTGCAATGAAGGAAAAAGGGACACACAGTGGACATAAGCTCAAATAGACCCTTCTTACACAGCCCGAAGGGTGGGGAATATCACATTCATTCAGCAAAGTTTCCAAATGTTGACCTTTAACTCACCTGTAGTCAATCCACAGTCATGGAAAACAATGACCCCAGAATTTGCAAAGAAAGTCAGACAAGGTCGCTGTGAGTACAGAAGAGTCATTTATGTAAAGCCCTTAGAACAAGGCCTGGCAACACAGCAGGCTATTACTATCAACATTACTAGTACTACCACTGCCACTGTTCCAAAAGCCACCACACAATAAATGTGCTACTGACAGAAGACAGGAATCTTGGAAATCCTACTATTAAGTTTAAGCCACGTAACCAGAGTGGATCCTAAGGACTGGAATGTCCTCAGAGGAGGCCAGACTCTATCAACTGCATTCTGACTACACCGACGCAGGTGTGGAAGACCAGGGAGCCTTTAAGCAAGCCCTTTCTAGCATGACCTCCAGCCCCCAAGCACACTACAGATGAGGGCACACAGCTGTCAAAGCATGACGACACTGGTCATTATCATTATCCTTTCTCTTTCCTTTGATTTGATTCCCACAAACTTCCTTGTTCACAGCAATCTGGTTTCCCAGGTAGACGTGGGGGATGGGGAAGAGCCTGGCAGCAAAAGCCACTGAGCAACAAGAGCACGTTCTCAAGTGCATTTGGCGGCCGCATTTCTAACCACGAAGGAATCATCTGCGGTCTGGTTGATGGATCTATTTCCGGTGAGTTTGATCAGCTTGACTAGGTTCACCTGAATGGGAAACAAAGCACAAATGGACAAAAACCTAAGCTTTCAGAACCACAAAGGAAAGGCTTAAAATCAACTGTGGATTGACTACAGGTGAGTTAAAGGAAACTCTAAGAACTCCACCCAAAGTGGCACCAGGGTCCAGGTGGAGAAAATCAGGTGGAGTCAAGGAAAAGCCACTTCTTTCTCAGCCAGGAGACTCTCTAAACCTCAGTTTCCCAATCTGTCAAATGGGAATTCCACCACCCACATCACTGGATGGATTGCTGCAAAGACTTTAGAGTGAGACGAATATCTGAAAGGTACTTAACAAATTGTAAAATGTCTATCACCATAAACTGACTGGGCTTCAGCACCACTCTTCCAAGGCAGTCACAAGCTACATATCGATTTAACCACAGGTCCAACAAAACTTAATTTTAGCCATTACTAGTAATAAGGGATCTTCAGGATGAAATTGTTTTCTTCAATTTACAGAAAATACAAACCCTTAATTTGAACACATGCTACTTAACCAATCACTTTTGATTCAGTTGAGATAAATTACAATGGAAAAATGCCTTACTTTGTAATGGTCAAAATAAGTTAATTGGCTTCTTGAAACCAATGCCTCCAAACAAGCTGCTTGGGCTTATATACCCAAACCAAGAAAACAAGAAAATCCACCAGGAATAAAACAGTGAAAGGTCACAGTTTACTTAGTTCAAAAGGCAATATTAAGTACTGCCACTTTTTGAGCCCTTATTAAATTCAAGGGAAAATACTAAGCATTTTACACACATTATCTCATTTAATCTTCTCAATAACCCTGTGAAATGACTACTCCTATCACCTCCACCTCGCCATCACCAACACTGAACCCTTTCTCATAACATCAGTGCAGCTTGGAATGGCAAACAATTATACCTGATTTCACTGGGAATTCTGTCATCCACTAAAGCACTCACTGTTTTACAGTTTGTCCATCAGATGTGACACGTGTGAACTAAAATAAAATTTTAAGGCTCACCCCCCCACCGGCTGACTAAATGGACCCCCTCATGGCCAAAGGAATACCCTAAAACTAAATTGCCTGCCAGGAGAAAGAAGGTCAGACATGCCTTATCATGTCCCCCTCCCTTCTTGGTGACATCCTTTGTAACCCATTAACAGGCCTAAGGGTATGCAAGACAAACCTGCAGGTCCTCAATTTACACAACAAATCTATGTCAGGTGGCTTATCTCTGTTAAAGAGCTCCTTATGTTAAAACATGCCAAGCCTCTAGACAAAGCTTCATGTCTTTAACCAATTACAGGCCAAAGAATCTTTAAACCCACCTATAACCTGTAAGCCCCCGCTTCGAGATGGCCCACCTTTTCAGGCCAAACCAATGTATGCCTCCCACGTATTGATTTATGACTTCACCTGTAACCCGTCTCCCTGAAATGTATAAAACCAAACTGTAACCCAACCTCTGCGAGTCCACTGCTCAAGACCTCTTGGGCGTGGCTCCGGGTCATGGTCCTAGAATCTGGCTCACAGTAAATCTCCTTAAAATCACTTTACAGAGTTTGGTCTCTTTTTCCGTTGACACACGTCACATAACTCAAGTGTACTACTTAATGATAAGCCAATAATGGCTAAAACGCACCAAAATGGAGGCCAAAGGCACACTAAACCACCAGCATTTATCCATCCCAAGAGGACACAAAAGACATGTTCTAGAAAGTAAACCTCCAACGAAACTTAAAATTACAGAATTTTAGAGCTGGAAGGATCTTAAGGTTACGTAATACTACACACCCTAATTTTTCAGAAGTGAAAATTGAGCCTGAGAGGCAGCAACTTGGTCAGTGTACCCCAAAGAGTTAGGGACAAGCTATAAACTCACTCCTAACTCATGTCCTATACTCTTTCCACTATCCTGGGCACTGCCTCATCTACTATGACCCCAAAATTTTATCTAAGGCTCTCATTTCTACCTCTTAACCACCAAATCTTTATAAATAAAGCACACAGTTTGGTTGATCTACAGTTTCACTTGCCCTTTAATCCATTCACTCCCCAGAAATGCTAAGAGAAACAGCTGCCATTAGGAAGACATAGGAGGCAGCAGGAAGAAGCCTCAGGCAAAACAGCCAGCTCACAGCAGTTTTCTGTGGTGTCTTGGCTAGCTTATCACACAGCTGTCCTCCTTAACCTCAGCAGGGAACAGATAAGGAGGACTAAAGGGGAGGGGGGGCAATGCCTCCACTCTAGAGAACTAGGTTCTCTGGGCCAGGAGTCCTCCAGGCTCCTTGGGGGGCGGAAGCAGGATACAGAAGAGCCCCACCAACAGATTAATACCTGGGCAAGCTACTTACTCTCTCTGAGTCTCTATTTCCTTTATCCACAAAAAAAGGAATACAGTTTGAGCTCAGGAGTTCGAAACCAGCCTGAGCAAGAGCGAGACCCCGTCTCTGCTAAAAATAGAAAGAAATTAATTGGCCAACTAAAAATATATAGAAAAAATTAGCCGGGCATGGTGGCACATGCCTGTAGTCCCAGCTACTCGGGAGGCTGAGGCAGAAGGATCGCTTGAGCCCAGGAGTTTGAGGTTGCTGTGAGCTAGGCTGACGCCACGGCACTCTAGCCCGGGCAACACAGTGAGACTCTGTCTCAAAAAAAAGGAATACTATTAATACCTTATCCCTCCTATGGTAATTGAAAGCACTAAATGGGATAATATTTCAAAGAAGAAAGCCGAACAGTGTGCTTCCCACTATACCCTAGGTGTGTGATGGGGTCTCCTTCCTAGATTAAAAATAAAAGTAATTAAATAAAAAATAAAACAGCTCCTCAGTCACACCGGTCATATTTTCAGTGTTCAACAGCCACATGTGGTTAGTATACTGGACAGCACACACAGAACATTTCCATCACCACAGAAAGTTCTATTGTACAGAGCTATCCTAGAGTCTTCCTCTCCCTCATCGAAGTCCAGACTGCAACAAACAGAAGTCCTGCAGAATTTTCTTCCTAAATTGCTCTCTCATCCACAGCCTCTGCCACTGCCTTAAAGCTCTCACTTCTCTGACACTGAAAGCCATCTGCTTCTAGTTCCAGCCCTCTAGTCCCACACCGTCTGCAGAGGGACATTTCTGACACACGTGAACTTGTCTCTTCCTCAACAGCTTTCCATTACTGTGAAATATACATTTAGTCTTCAACCCCCTCCTCCTGTCACACAACTCCTAAAATCCTGGGAATCTCCAGAGTGATCTTTTTGTTTGCTAACGTGTTTACAGCCCCTAGGCAGCTTCAGGATGGGGACTGGTCACCAGAAAGACCCAGGCAGGATTAGAAGGCTGGGACTTTCAGCCCCACCCTGTGGGAGGGCGGGGGTGTTGAGGCTAAACTGATCGCTGACGGCCAGTGCTTTAACCAACCATGCCTGTGTAATGAAGTCTCCATAAAAGAACCAAGAGGACAGGTTCGGAGAGCTTCCGGATAGCTGAACACCAGGAGGTTCCTGGAGGGAGGGCAAGGAAGCTCCTCGCCCCTTCCTTCCGCTTCACCTGCCTTAGGCATCTCTTCATCGGTATCATCTGTAATATCCTTTATAATAAACCAGTAAACATGTTTCCCTGAGTTCCGTGAGCTGCTCTCGCAAATTAATCAAACCTGAGGAGGGGGCTGCGGGAACCCCGACTTACAGCTGGTTGGTCAGAAGTTCTGGAGGCCTGGACTTGCGACTGGTGTCTGAAGGGGGAACAGTCTTGGAGACTGAGCCCTCAACTTGTGGGATCTGACACTATGTCCAGGTAATGTCCAGACTGAACTGGAGGACACCCAGTTGGTGTCCGGCACAGAACTGCTTGCTTGCTGCTGGGGACAAACCCCTCCCGCTTTGGTCACAGAAGTCTACAGATTGTTGCTGCTGAGTGAGAGAACAGGGAAAAAGCACATGGAGCGTTGTTTTCCACACTCACATTCCTTCAGGCCCCCAGCCCAGCCTGATCTTCGCCCCTCTCGGAGACTCAGCCTGTCCTCGACCTGCCCTGCTACGTTCCACGTGCATCTCCCGTGTGGACGTTAGACACACAATCACCCAGATGAAGCTCTTGCAGGGGTGGAGAACCTGCGGCCTTGGAGACACATGTGGCCTTCTGGATCCTTGAGTTCGGCCTTTTGACTGAATCCAAATTTTACAGAACAAATCCCTTTATTAAAAGGATTAAAAGGAATTGTTCTGTGAAGTTTGGGTTTGTTCGAGGGGCCCCACTTGGAGATGTGGAGGGCCACATGTGGCCTTGAGGCCACAGGTTCCACACCCCTGCCAAAGGCGGCACATGCCCTATGGCAAAAGGACAAAACCTCACGAAAAAGTACCCATGTCAATCCCCAGGCTCAGACAGCAAAGAGATGGAACACCAGTCTTCTGTGCCTGGGCCTTCAGAAGCTTAGCCATGCTCCAGGAGGCCTCGGTCCCCACTGTCATCACCTTGGTCCAGGTCACCCCCATCTCTCACAGGGTCTCACTTCCTCCAAACAAGTCTCCCCACCACAGCCAGACTGACTGTTCAAAAGCATAGGCACAAACTACCTCTCCTCTCCTCCTCAAGTCCCGCGACAGCCTCCCAGTCCCTTAGAGTGTCAAATCCTCCACCCGGCAGCAAAGCTGGCTTGCTCCAGTCCCGACTGGGCCGCGGGCCCTCTTTCTTGCCACTCCCCAAACCTTGCGCTATGCAAAACTCCCAGATCCTTCCATTCTGGTCTCTACTGGGAACACTTCCTCACTCCTCCCTGCTGACCAACTCCTACCTTCCTTCAGGGGAGTTGGATATTTCTCAGGGCGATTGGCAGAAGTAATCATTCGAGAAAGGGCCAAGGGCACGGTAAGCCTCAGGGAGCAAAGCTGGGTTCTCTTCGCTTAAGACTCCCTCCCACACTCCCCTTGGAACGTTTTTCACCAAGAGAGACAAAACATCTCCAGCCACCTCCCCACCCCCGATGAAGCGCTGCTCCAGCCACAAGTCTCCGATTCCAAAACTGGTGTGCTTTGGCACGCCTCTCTGCCTTTTCACGTGCTGTCTGTCCCGTTTGCCTGGAATGACCCTGGCAAACTCCTCCTCAACTTCACCCTTTGAGAATCAGCTCACCTGTTACCTATCACCTCCTCCATCATCCGTCCAAGAAGCCCTCCTTAACACTTACCCCTTCCCAAGAATCCCACCTGGTCTCAGCTAGGCTCCCACCAGGTAAAAAAGACTACTGTCTAACTGATCCTTCTAACTAGGCCCTGACAGCAGTCTCTTTCTCCAGTGCCAATCCTGGAACCTATCAGGAGTTCAAAAAAATGTCAGTGCCATGAATGAAAAAATTAAGACCCAGAGACAACCTGAAAGCATCCTGATGTGCCCTCACCCCTCACTCCTTACTTCTGTCTCCCTTCACCACATCAGATCACCTGTCCTCTCGACTGTCCAGCGAGGCCCTGAGTCTCACCAGAGCATTAAAAGTTAAACACTGTCCCTGCTTTGGCCTCAATGCACTAGTAAACACAAAGGCACATGCGTGCACTGAGATCACACCCCACGTTTGGTTATAAAGTGGTCCTCAAGCGATCTGTTACATGCATCTGCTTCTTTTAAATTATCCTTAAGAATTCACAAACCCTGGGAATACTTTCACAGATACCCACAGGTCCACGGGCCTCGAGTTTGAGAAACTCAGCCCTGAGATCAGCGCAGAGAGGGAGCTAAAGGGTCTGAGCTCCTCAGGGCGGGTGGCACAGGCACAAGAGGAGGCTGAGAGTGGTGGGATGGGGGCCCCAGGGATCTCGGTGGGGCCAAGGACATATGCACCGAGGGCTTCCACCCAGGAAAGGTGGGGAGCCCTTGGGACGGAGGGCCCTGAGGGAATCCTGAAGGTTTCCGGAACCAAGAGTTCTCAGGGGTCTCAGGGCCCTAGAGCGGCCGAGTCCAGGAGACATCTTTTAGAGTTTCGGGGTTCGAGGGTCTCGAAGGCTGTCGAGGCCCAGAGGCGGCCGAAAACTCCCAGAGGGTCTCGGGAGCCAGGGCTCCTGGAGGTGCCGGGCGGATCCTGAGGGGGTCTCGGGGTCCCGAGGGAATGTTGAGAGGTGTGAGAGGAACCGAGGTGTGTCGGGGTCCTGAAGTGGCCCCCAGCGGCCAGGGGCCCTGAAAGGCCGAGGCAGACCCTGAGGTCTCGGGGTCCCCAGGGGCTCTCGATGCAGGGCTCCCGGGTCTGCCCAGACCCGCCCCCTCACCTGCAGCGCCGACGAGACGCTGGTCCGAGCTCCCGCCGCCTCCTCCTCCGCGGTCGACGATGCCGCGGGGTCTCGGCGGCCGCGGGCCCCTCACGCTGGGCGGAGCCGGAGGGGACGGTCCTCGGGGACCGGACTGCGCGCGCACCCGGTGGGGGAGCCGGAGCCCGAGCGGACGCCGTACCGCCTCCAGCCGCCGCTCCACGTTAGCCGGCCACGGCGCCGCCGCAATGCCGTTCCCCGCGCGCCCACCCCTCGCCGCGCGAAGGTTCCGCCCAGAAACCAACGTCCCCGGCGGCCCCGCCCCGGGAGGAGGGCGGAGCCAATGTGCTCGCCCCGCCCCCGTGCCGCCGGCCCCGCCCACAGGTGTCCGCCGGGGGGGGCCCCCCCCCCGCAGTCTCCGGCGCAGGCGCAGTCGAGGGGACGGAGGGCTGCCGGGCCTTGCCAGCTGCGTGCGAGCTCAATCTGTCGCAGGCTGCCGCCGGCTCTCAGTTTACTGATCTGCGAATGGGGGCGGGCGCACGGTGGAGGACGTGGCGTGCATTCGGTGCGGTGGAAGCGCCGCTCTGCAGCTGCGTCCTGTGCCACACTCACGCAGTCTCCATCCTCAGCCCCAGGCGAGCCCGGACCTGGGTCGGGTCTCAGTCCCCAAACTGTCCCCCCCCCAGTCTTGCTCTCTTTCCTTCCAGAGAGCTCGTCACTCTCTGAAATTCCGTACACTTGTGACTATCTCTCTCCCTTCCTGTGAGAACCGGCACCTTGTCCGTCCTGTCCCCCTCGGGTCCCCAAAAGCGAGCGCCGGGCTGGGCACACCGTGGGTGCCCAGATGTGAACGTCTCCCCCGGCGCTCTCCCCGCATCAGAAAACACTCTCCTTCGGAAGCTGAGAGTGGGACCAGCTCAGGTTCCAATCCAGTGAGGCCCTGTGACTCCTGCGTCTGTAAAACGGGGCGATCACCCCCCTCTGGGGGTGTTGAGAGGACTCGGTGAGGCCCTGCGTGGGCGGGCAGCGGGACAAGTGTCCCTTGGTGATCTTACTACGTGGGTGGTCCCTCCGCCCCTTTCTCTGCCCTTGGAAGTCTTTCCCTTCTCCAAACACGACCCAGTCGAATCAAAAGTCACTTCCTCTTTCCAGCCTCCCCCGCCCTGCCCAAGCCAGAGTTAATTATTACTTCCTCTCTCCTTAGCGCCCTTTTTTCTGCCTGATTTTAAAGTTGACTGGTAACATCTCCCCCCACCCCAGCTCACAAGGAAGCTCGCATTTTGTGATAGAAGCTGGTCTTGTGAGTTTCAGCAGCCTGTGAAACTGGGTGGCCCAGAGCCCTGAACACTGTGGGGGCAGTGACTTGGGGGGTGGAGAAGGCAGTCGCTGAGCTCCTGTGAGGAGCCAGGCACCTGCCTGGCGCTGGGCATGTGTTCCTTTATTTAGTCCTGCAACACCCTTATGAGGAAGGCGTCTTCGTCTTCGTTATTATTCCAATTTAATAGAAGGGGAAGCTGAGGCCGGGAGAGGTCCTCCAGGCTGTTCCACGCCCCAGTCCACACATTTAACCCCTGCATACAGCTCCCCATCCCCTGGAGGTGGGATTTAAATGCAACACATTTCAGTTCACGAGCACCTGCTCCTGTGCTGAGTGCTAGGACCCCGCACCTGTGGGAGACAGGGCCCCTGCCCTCAAGGGGCCCCCCAGCCCCAGCATGTACCTCGAGAAATGGGAGCCTATGGGCTAGATGCGGCAGAGGCCAGAGCCCCCCCCACGGTGCAGGGGCCCCAGGTGGGACGTCCTCTAAAGCCAAGGGCAGGGAACGGGAGTAGTCACGACCTCCGGCGAGTTCAGCCCATTCGAGGCCTGGGCCGAAGTCTCATCCCCTCCACCCAAAACTCAGCTAAGCAGCCTTGCAAAGACAAGGACAGCCGAAGGGACGCCTTGGGAACAAGGGACTCTCCTTTCCCCCTATACCCACGAGAGCCGGCTTCTATCAGGTTGTGGAAGATTACTGAGGGGCACTGCCCCCAGCCACCTTGACCAGTCTGATGGGTAAGTGGATGGATCTGGCAGGTTGGCAAGTGGCTGGCGTGGTGATGGTGTGTGCATGCGTGTGACTTGTCACTGGGTGCTGCAGGGTGTTCGCGTCCTAGCCTTCTCATGGCCAGTGTGAGCATGTCTCACGCAGCATGTGTCAAACAAATGAGTGAATATGTGTGTGCGTGAAACAACGAGGCTTGTTCCCCAGATCCCAGGGACCAGACCCGATTCATCTCTGTAGCAAAGGTGCCCTTGGGGGCCTGCGGCAGCGCTGAGCAGTAAGGCATTAGCACATTTGGAATGCCCATACTGCTTATTGAGCACCTACTATGTACCAGGCATGATTCTCTAAACTCTTCCCAGGCACCTTTCTTCGTGCTCACTGCCACCCTATGCAGTAGGTATTATTAATCTCCTTTAACAGACTGAAAAAACAGGCCCAGAAGACTTAAAGTAACCAATCCGAGTTGCTTAGAATTGCTGCTGAGTGCTGTCTGGCTACAGAAGGGGCTTTGCACTGTTAGAAAGGAGATAACTGACAGATTCACAGGCCAGCACCTAGTAGGACACTAAGCACTATATGACAATCCTTCCAGCCTACAGAGGAAGTTGTTGCTTTATTGCACGGAAAGACCCACGTCACACATAAATGCCCTGCACTGGTGTGTAGGCCAGGCTTGCACACATCGTGTGCCCTTGGACCGCACCCCACAGAGCTAACACGAACCACACACTATATACCCTCACACGGCCTGTGTCGTTACACGTACGTGCTGTAAACATGCCAACGGAAAAGGAACTAATTAAGCCTTTTGGGGCCTCCACCCATGCCACCCATGCCCATGTCAGTTTCCTACAGAAACTCCTCTGCTGCTCCCGCCTCTGGGCAGGCTGGCAGAAGGACTGTGATGCCAGTGCTGGGCAGCAGTTGGGGGGGGTGGCTGGTAGGAGAAGGGAGGAAGGCTGGCACCTTGGAAACTGGCCTGGAAGCTGGCACCAGGCTGCTCTGAGGTCCCACTGACCAACCTATGTCCCCTACCCCCTGCAGCCATGGTAAGGCCAGGAGGACTGGCAGAGCACTGCACAAACAACCGAATGTGCACTAAGCACTCACTGTGCCGGGAGCTAAGGACACCTTCCCTCATGGCTCTGACAGCGCACTCGACTGGGAAACCGACAACAGACCCAGGCATCAGGGCGTGATGAGGTTATGAGGAAAGATGAAGTTGTGCAAAGAACAGATGCTGCTACTAAATTAAAAGGGCAAAGCACAGAATGGAAAAAATTTGTAAAGCATATGTCTGACCAAGGACCTAATTTGGAATATGTGAAGAGCCCACAGTTCAATAATAAGGTAAATAACCCAATAAAAAAAACTGGGTAGAAGATTTGACACATGCTTCTCCAGAGATATATGGATAGCAAATAAGCACCTGAAAAGACCCTCAATATTATTATTCATTAGGGAAATGCAACTCAAAACCGCAGTGAGATGCCGCTACACACCACCAGAGTGACCAAGGTGAAAAGATTTGACCATACCAAGAGCTGGCAAAGATGTGGAGGAACTGGACTTCTCGCCCCCTGCAGAGAGGAATGTAGAGTGGTACAACCACTGCACGCCTATCACAATGGCTAGAATGAAAATAGTGACAACACCGAGTGCCAGTGAGGATGCAGAAAAACTGGATCACCCGTACATTGCTAGAGGGAATGTAAAATTGTGCAGCCACTCTGGAAAATAGTTTGGCCATTTCTCTAAAAACTATACATTCAGCCGGGCACAGTGGCTCACACCTGTAATCCCAGCACTTTGGGAGGCCAAGGTGGGAGGATCGCTTGAGGCCAGGAGTTTGAGGTTACAGTGAGCTATGATTGTGTCACTGCACTCCAGCCTGGGTGACAGAGACTCTGTCTCTATTAAAAAAATAAAAAATGAAAAGTAAATATGAACTTAACCATACAACCCAGCAAGTGTGCTCTTGCGCATTCATTTCAGAGAAATGAAAACTATGTTCATATAAAAACTTGTACACAAATGTTCATAGCAGCTGTGTTCCTAATAGCCCAAAATCAGAAACAACCCAAATGTCCTTCAGTAGGTGAATGGTCAAACAAATGGTGGTAGATTTATACTACAAGATACTACTCAGCAGTCCAAAGGAATGCGCTATTGATACATGAAATAGCTTGAATGGATCTCAAGGAAATTATGCTGCATGAAGAAAAAACAATCTATAAAGATTACATACTTTATGATTCCATTTATATAACAGGTGTTTTTTTTGAGATGGAGAACAGATCAGTGATTGCTGGGGTTAGGGGCTGTGTAGCAGGAGGGGGCCTTGTGGAGCTGGAACAGTTCTGTATCTTGATTGTGCAGGTGGTGACCCAAAGCTACATGTGTGATGAAATTGCATAGAACTACACACACACACACACACACACACACACACACACGCACGCACGCACACACAAATGAGTGCCTGCAAAGCTGGTGAAATCTTAATAAGCTCTGTGTATTGTACCAATATGAATGTCCCGGTTTTGATATAATTATGCTGTAGTTATACAAGAGCGGAGGCTGGGTGAAGATGCATGGGACTTCCCAGTACTCTGCTTTTTCCAACTTCCTGTGAATCTGTAAGTATTTCAGAATAAAAAGTATTATTTTAAATGGTAAAAACACTCTGGAAAACAGCTTGGAAGTTTCTTTAAAAATTAATCATACAGCCACCATATGACCAGCTATCCTCCCACAAGAAATGAAAGCAGATGTCCACAGAGACCTGTGCATGAGTGTTCGTAGCAGCTTTATTTGTAATAGCCCCAAACTGGGAACAAAACAGGTCAATGATGGATCACTAAGGTGTATAATGTTCATACAATGGAATACTTCTCGGCAAGAAAAGGGGGCAAAGTGTTGATGCCTGCGACAACGTGATGAATCCCAAAATATTTATGCTGAAAGAAGCCAGATAAAAAAGAGAACATACTGTGTGGTTCCATTTATATAAAACTGTAGAGAATGCAAACTAATCTTTAGAGAAAGAATGCAGATCAGATTACCAAGGGGCATGAGGAAAGTTTTGAGGAAGACGGATATGTTATCTCCATTGTGATGGTGGATTCATGGGTGTCAAAACTCATCAAATGTATATTTTTGTTTGTTTTAGAGACAGGGTTTTGCTCTGTCACCCAGGCTGGAGTGCAGTGTCCTGATGATAACTCACTATAACCTTGAATTCCTGGACTCAAACCATCCTCTTGCCTCAGCTCCCAAGGAGCTGGGACTACAGATGCACCACCACGCCCGGCTGGTTTTATTTTTATGTGTAGAGACAGGGTCTCGACATGTTGCCCAGGCTGGTCTCGAACTCCTGGCCTCAAGCAATCCTCCTGCCTTGGCCTCCCAAAATGTTGGGATCAAAATGTATGTTTTAAATAGGTGCATCTTACTGCGCATCAGTTATACCTCAATAAAGTAGAAAAACCAAGCTGGGTGAGGTGAGAGTGGGGTGAGGGACAGGTGCTGTTTCACATAGGTGATCCTGTCCAGGACTGTGCTCTGACAGCTCCTCTGTGATTGCTGTTCTTCCAACCAGATGGGTGGCCTCCCGGTCTCCTAGGCCTGGGGCTCAAGCCTCTGTTGGACTGAATTGAATGACATACCTTTGATTGGTCTAATCTCAGAAGAAATCACCTGCTTATTTGGGAGCAGCCTTCCTCATCTGACCCTCCTTGCAAAGAAGGGGTCAGGGGAGCTCAGACCTCCTTGCTCCAGGTCTCACG
>NW_012152319.1:591549-592530 GCF_000956105.1 Propithecus coquereli
TGGGCAGCCCAATGAGCCCTGCTACACCCACGGGAGATCTCAAGTCCTAATCCCAAGCAGACACAAACCAGAGGTGTTAGTGGATTCAGGAGACCTGGGTTCCAGTCCCAGCTCTGGGTTCTGGTCCCAGGTCGTGTGACCTTGGGCCACCCTTTCCGCCTCTGGGCCTCAGTTCCCCAGTCTGTACTGCAGGTGGGTGAATTATAATGACAACAAAAGCAAGTATTTGTTGAGTTCCTGGGCACTTCCCTGAGGACTTCATAGAGTTCATTCCACTTAACCTTCACAACTCCAGGGGGCGAATAATATTTATTACCTGCATTTTGCAGATGGGGAACTGAGGAATAAAAGGACAGCATGGCTCGCCCGAGGCTGCACAACTCTGGTGTCAGAGCTAAGATCAGAGCTGGCTGCCGCCAGCAAGGCCCCGTTCTGAGCCCCTCCCCCCAGCTGCACGACTTGACCTTGAAGGCCCTGCAGCCTTGAGATCCCGGGACTCTGCCCACCTTCCACCAGACCCCGAGCCCCAGGGTGGAGGGTGGCTCCCTTGCCTTCCTGGAGCGCGTCCCTGAGTCCAGCCCTCCTGGCTGGCGGGTACTCACACGAGGCTGAGGACGATGGCGCCGGCAAAGCCCAGGAGCAGCAAGAAGGGCAGGGAGCCCAGGATGGAGGTGATGACGATCATGCCTCCGCTCCGCCGGCCTGGCCACGTGTCGATCACCGAGTGCGGGGTGACTGCAGCAGACCGAAGCCCAGTTACTTCCCAGGTACCCGAGCCACCCGCAACCTTCCCCCAGGGAGGTGGCTGTGTCCTCCTGCTCAGGCTTCCAGGAATCCAGGGATGAGCCTGGGACTCAGTTCGGTGACTCCTCCCAAGTTTTAGGCACAATTACCTTGTTTGTCCCAATCCAGATTCCCAAGTGTGTTTTTGGCCTCTTCCTCTTTTAACTGCCTTTTTGCATTTTTTTTTTTTTTTTTTTT
>NW_012152319.1:592580-625695 GCF_000956105.1 Propithecus coquereli
GTGCCGAGGAAAGGAACAGATGCCAGAAGACAGGGCTGCGGCCACAGAGGGACTTTCCAGTGAGTTTGCCCCTTGCCTCCTTGGCTGTCCCTCCATCCCTGCCCAGATGCTAACGGGGCTGTGTCCATCGCCTTCTCTGTCCCCTCGGCCCTTGGCCTTTCGTGATCTCAGCCAGACCCAGGGCTGTGACCTGACTAGCAAGGCAAGGCTAACGGATTCAGCTGGCTTTTCAAAAACAAAAACCAAAAACAGTATCCTTAATAGACACAGACAGCAAAAGAAAGATCAAAGATACCGGCTCCCCGCATCCTTATCTCGTAGGATGACGCGGAATAAAAGGGGCCAGACCCACGGCATGAGCAGCGGGACACCCCGAGGCAGAGCCCCTGCAGCTGTGCCCCAAGGGGAGGGTGAGGCAGGAGCCTCAGACCTCACCAGGGCCCGGGGCCAAGACAAACTGTCTTGTGGCAGCCTCCAGGGAGGATGGGAGGCTGGGGACAGGGCCTTGAGGCAGCAACTCACAAACCTGTGTTCTGGGAGGACCGCGGGGTGTTCTGACTCGGATCAGCTGCGGGGAACCCAGCCTACGTGGCTCTGTGGAGCAACAGTGCAGCTGCCCCTCCGATACCTCCAGCGCTGCTGTCTGCAGCCCCTTCCTCCCCCTGAGCTCTGGGACCGGATATGCCATTGCCCACTACTCAGCTCTATACCATACACCATAAGCAGCTCACGTTTAACTAACCCCAGATTCTCGATTTCCTCCAACTGCTGGTCGCCATTTTGGCTGAGGGCACTGCCACACACAGTGGCCCTGGCCCCAAACCCAGAAGTCAAACCGATTCCCTTCTCCCTCCTCCCCCACAGCCAATCTGTCAGCAAGTTCTTCAGTGTCCTGCCCTGCAGCTCCGCCCACCATGGTGTCTGTGTTGCCATGGGTCATGTTTGACCCACTCAGTCCTTGTCGTCTGGCTGGACTGGGAGCTCACTGAGGACCAGGAGGGGCCAGCTCTTCCCCGTAGTCCAGGGAAAGTCCTCAGGGAAAGTCACGGAGGAACCCAGGCGTGCACGGCCTTGGAAACGAACCCTTTCCACCAGCCCATTTTACAGATGCGGAGATCGAGACTTCGGGGGCACGGCTCAAGCAACTCACATATTTGGATGCAGCTCTCACCTCTGTGGCCTTCACTGAAAATTAGTCCCCTGCCCTTACCTTCTAGAAAAATAATCCAAGCCCTCAATATGATATCAACTCATTCATCCATTCACCTTCTCAGTCATTCATTCTGCAAACTGCTATTAAACTCGAACTCTCGGGAAGATTTTATTAAAGAGTTTTCCTGCAGTTGGCAACACACCCGGTTTCACCGTCCATCAGGGCGTGAACAGGCCAGGCGGGAAGAGGCTGCCGCCGGGGTGGTGCTCAGCTCAGTCCTGGAGCTTGGTGGAATACACCTCAGCCCTGTCCAGGGGCGGCCCCCGGTTCACGGACGTGTAGGAAGGCTCCGAGGTCCCCAGCGATTTGGGGACAGCCTCCTGAGTGATCTGGGAGTCGTGCGTCGTTTCCCCGTCAGAACTCCCCATGTCCCTGGCCAACGGGATGGAGAGAGCCAGGATTAGACGGCAGAGCAAACCCAAACTGCTAGAGCTGGTTGTGGCCTTAAGGCTTAGACATTGCTTTTACAGACAGTTGTCTCAGGCATTCATTCAGTCAACCAATCTTTCTGGCACTTACCCTGGGCCAGGCCCTGGGAATAAAGAAAATGTCACCCTCTTGAAACTATGTGAACAGTTTATAGATCTTACTGTGAGCTGGACAATTTGAGGCCATTGTCCCATGTCCCCAAACAGCCAAGATTGTACGAGGAGACAGACCACAATAGACAATGACCACACGGAATGGACAGGCACAGGCGGGAGCCGCAGGAAGGCTTCCTGGAAGAGGAGGCAGCTAGTCTGGTCCTAAAGGAGAAGTGTCAGGGGCAGAGGGAAGCACGCGGGTGAGGTCAGCAGGTGTGAGGCAGGCAGGGCTGAAGAGTGTCTGGGGAAAAGTGGGAAGGTCGCTGCAACTGCAGCCAGATCAAGGTGGAGGCATCAGGAGGGATAAAGGGAAGAGCAGGCCGAATTCAGAGTACAGGGCCTGGGATGCCAGATCAGGACACTGCCCAAAGGAAGGGAAGGACATAAGCGTGTTCTGACTGCTCCCAGGTCCAATCAGGTAAAGTCTTTTGGTAGCTAACGTCATCTACTATTTGTGTTTTTTTTTTTTTGAGACAGAGTCTCACTGTGTTGCCCCGGCTAGAGTGCCGTGGCGTCAGCCTAGCTCACAGCAACCTCAAACTCCTGGGCTCAAGCGATCCTCCTGCCTCAGCCTCCCGAGTAGCTGGGACTACAGGCATGCGCCACCATGCCCGGCTAATTTTTTCTATATATTTTTAGTTGTCCGATTAATTTCTTTCTATTTTTAGTAGAGACGGGGTCTCGCTCTTGCTCAGGCTGGTCTCGAACTCCTGAGCTCAAACAATCTGCCCGCCTCGGCCTCCCAGAGAGCTAGGATTACAGGCGTGAGCCACCGCGCCCGGCCCGAATATTTTTAAATTATAAACTGACTCAAGTCTTCTGGTGAGATGGATGGGAAGCAGAGTACAAACAACTAAAATAAAGACAAGACACAGGGCCCTGATCTAACGGGGCCAGGGGCACTGTGGCTCTTGCTCTTTGGGGCTGATGTCACCCTTCTGGAGCTACACGAACACTTTATGGGTCCTGCTACAGCCACCTGTGTGGCTGCTGTCCTGTGCAGGTCCCCCAAGTCCCCATCCTGCAGATCACTCACTGCACTCACGGGACACTGAGCCCGTCTAGGGACATGCAGAATCCAGGCTCAAGGCCAGCCTGGTCCCGAGGTGCACACTGTCCCAAGACTGGCCCTTAGGTCCTCCAAGAGAGCGGGGCCTGGTGCTTCTGCCTGGGTTCCCCAAAGGAACCCTGCTGGGCGGCCCAGCGAGAACTCTTCTCCCAGCTTCTCAGGTGAGGAAACTAAGGACCCGAGGGGCTCACACGGGAGTGAGGACCCTCGGTCCCAAGGGTCCCAAGGCTGTTTCGGCAACACCACGATTCCTGGGAATGCCACGGGAGGGGAGGGCATTCCCAGGGAGTGAGGGAGTGAGGATGGGAGGCGTCCCCCTGCCATACACTGTCACACTCATGCTGACGCACACCCCACGCCACACACTCATTCTCACGTGCACTCACACACTGCTTTACCCCACCCACCAGCGTGCGACCCCAGGCAACCTTTCGGAATCTGCAGGTGAAATGCTCAGCTCCGTGCTGGCCCATCCTACCAGGCAGTCTTGGGGGCCTAGCTGTGGCGGGAGGGGAGTCCTGAGTTAGGATCTTATACAGTCAAAATTCTAAGTCCCTCATGCGGCCCCTGACATTCAGTAGACATGATTCTGTGTGCCTAAACCTCGGATCTCTGCTGAGAACTGCAGATGGTGTCTGGAAAGGAACAGGGCAGGACCCTGGGCCGCTCTGCTGCCCTCCCAGCCCTTGCTCCATCAAGAAAGCCATCCCGGTGCCACGGAGAAGAGGCGGGGTGGGGAGGGTGTGTGGTTCTCTTGCTGACTCCTCTGTCTTAGTCTCAGGCCCCTGGAACCATCTCACTTGGTCATAGAGGTCCAAGCTATGTACCCCTGGAGGCCGACACATCTGAGGGTTGGAAAGGCCGCTCGCTGGCTTTGACTTCAGTTACACCTGCCACCCGGCCCAAACCCCACAAAGTCCTCCACCGGGATCTGTTTCAACACCTGGCCCTCCAGGGCTGAAGCAAGGAAGGAGGAAGTTCCAGGTTAAACTACTTTAAGGTGCCTTTTACTCATGGCCCCAGAGGGCTGCCCGAACCCGGGAAGGCATTCCTGCTCAGAGACAGCGTGAGCGCCGGAGAGACAGCATGAACACCGTTCTCACGGCCCCGCCTGGCCCTTGAGGATCCCCCCAGTCCCAAAACACTCACGCCACTTGGTGCGGATGGGGTCCGACCACAGGGTCTGGTCCTGTACCAAGCCCGTGGACATATTGACGAGGACGTACTTGAACCTGGAAAGAGATGGAGCGAGGGTCATTCCATCCTTCCTGCGAGCCCCAGCCACAGGGAGGTGGGAGGTGTAGGATGGCCTGGTGGCGGGACGCAGCAGGGGACCTTCCAGGAGATGGAAAGGTAGACAGCCACTGGGTGGGCTCTGGGCAACAGGACAGTGCTGCATCATGGCCACACATGACCCCCTGGGCCCTTCCCCAGTTTAGATGCCGCCTCCACCACGAAGCCTCCAGAGACAGCGCCCTCTTCTAGGTGCTCCCTGTAGGAGGCCCCTCTGTTTCATGTAGCATATTTGCTGTCTATTAATGCATTTGTCCTCCTGGCATTTCTGCCTTCCACTGCTCCAAGCCTGGTTCTCGGCATCTCGAACGGAACTTTAAAAAAATAACCTGGAATAATATTCATCACCAACCTTGCTGCCCTTAGACAAGAGCTACATTTTAAGTGCAGAAAAGAAGATCCGGCAATACAGCACAAAACATCTACAGCCTGCTTAAGGTCTCATACACCGTCGGTTTAAAGTGATGGATGTTCTGAGGACTAAGAAGTTTACAGCCTGCAGTTTAACACTTTAAAAAAATTAAAACTCTTAAAATCTCTTTTAAAAGAGTGTTTTGCTTAATCCTGTACTTCTCTCTATTTCAAGATGAGAATTCCAGAGGCTGGGCTGTCCTCTAGGCAGGATGGGCTTGTAGATGAAGTGAGAGAGGGCTGCCTTTCAGGTCGAGGAGGAGAGAGAGCTTTCCCTTTGTTAAAAACACGGTCAGAGGTAAGGGGTTGGGGAGGGAGCAGGGACCTTGTCCTGCAGGGAGCAGGGACCTTGTCCTAGTGGCTGAGACCCAGGGAAGGGTGAGCCTTCCCTGGGGCCGGTGGGCAATGGTCAGAGCCCCAAAAGGGTCTGGGATGCTGCACAGACCCCACCCTAGGCATCTCCATGGTAACCGGAGCAGGTGTATCTCGAGGCTTTGGCACCAGGCACTCTAAGCCCTGAGCTCATACAGAGAAGATGCTCTGGAAATGAATCAGGGACGTGCTGGGGTGGGGTGGGCAGTGGAAGGGCTGGAAGGAGGAAGGACAGAGCCGAGGATGAGGTTGTGGGTGGAAAGGCCTTCGACGGGCTCTAGCTCATGCTGAGCCACAGCTTTCTCTAGGCAGCCTTCCCCCTCTGGACCAGTTTCCCTCCCTGTGAATTGAAAGGGTCTGGCTGGGTGACCTCCACACATGTGATGGGCGAGGACCAGATGCATCCCGTATGGGGCCCAGTGCAAAATGAAAATTGGGCTCCTCACAGTCGCACGCCCCGGAAGCCGGCCCTGCCTGGGACCTGGGAAAGTCCCAGCACTTAAGCTCCCAAGACATGCAGCTGCTCCCGCCTTGCCCCCACTGCCTGCTCCCCACTCTCTCCCACAGCCACTCACACCCACCTGTACTCCGTGGCCCCCGACAGGGGTGCGTTGCAAAGGCCCTGGAAGTTAGGGTCCCACAGGCAGGTCGAGTTGGCACCCACCCTGACCAGGTATGCATCCAGGATCTGCGAGGCCTGGGACACATCCCCAACGGCATCCAGGCTGGGCAGGTCACTGCAGGGGCTGAGGTCAAAGGCCGCAGCTTTGTAGGGGCCTGTCCTCCCGCCCTCCGTTTGCTGGAACGTGGAGCTCAGTGGGGTCTTGGTGCCGTCCTGCACGGAGGCGTTCCTGGAGCCGGCTGCAGAGGCAGTGCCAGGAGTGAGGTTTCTGGCTACTCCAGCATCACTCGCTCAGTCATTCATCAAACACCCCTGAGCGTCCTCTCTGCCCCAGCCCTGTGCTGGGCACTGGGGTCACAGGCACCGGGCAAGCTCAGTCTCTCAGTCTGTTCTCCCAGCGCAATGGGGGAGATGGACGGCGGTCACCTCCCTTGCTTCGGGCGCTGTCTGGGTCTCCCACTGCCGCATTCCTGTAATCCCCCACCCCAACGGACCTGTGTCGCCTCGTTGCTGAAAGCCCTGGATTCTCTCTGCTGCAAAACGGGAAAGGAGGGTCACATGGTGCAGGGGAAATAGCGTGGAGGACGATAGACCTATGTCGGGTCCCAGGTCTGGCCCCACTAGATGGGTGATCTTGGACAACTCGCTCCACCTCTCTGGACTCAACTTCTCTTCCGTGAAGTGGGAAAGGACTACCCTGCAATGCCCACAGATTGGGCACAGGTAGGCGGTCACTAAATGTTTGCTGAAAGAATAATGACACTGAATGAGCTGTTGTAAACAGCTGGTTGCTAGAAAAGTAAAAGTCGTCACTGGGCTCTTTCTCTCGGAAGCCTGGTATCCCCACCAGTGGAGGGGTGAAGGGCTGGGCCGCGCGAGCAGGTCTGAGCAGGTCTGAATGCTTGCCTCCGCCTCACAAACACTGAGCTTGAACCACCCTGGGAAGCCTCGGGAAGGACTTGGGCTTGAGGACCAGAGAGCCGAGGGCTCACTCTCCAGCTCTGGGAGCTCCAGTGCGTATCCACCTCTCTGATCCCAGGTTCCCTGCTCTGTAAGGGGGGTTGGTAAGAGCTACCGTGCAGATATTAGCTCTAGGGTGTGCACAGCGCCTGATATGATGTAGGTGCTCTGTGATTGGCGCTGTTATTATTTCCCCACTAGACTGGATGCCCTTCTAGGGTAAGGGCTGTGACCACAGCAGCCAGCCCAGGGCTGGCCCAGAGTGGATGCCAGAGCATGTTGGTAAAGAGAATGGGGCAGTTTAATTAAACTACTACAAGGACGGAGCATCCCTCTATCTGCCTCCTCCCTGTGGAGAGGTCAAAGCCGCTTTTGGAGCCGTCAAGGGGAGCAGGACCCTTACCCGAGTCGACCAGGACGTAGAGGTGGATCTCATAGGAGCCGGTGAGGGCCTCCGAGCTATCAAACATGCAGAGAGGCTTTTCCAAGGCCACGGTGGTGAGTGTGGGGTTGTTTGTGGCGAAGGTCACACTGGCCAGTTGGGGCTGGAGGTTCACAGCTGGAGGAGGCAATGAGGACAGGAGCTGCCCTGGCAGAACTGCCCATGCCCATGGGCACCCTCTGCCCCCCCATCTGCATGCAGTTACTGAGCACCTGCTGTGTGCCAGGCTCTGGGCTTCGCCCTCCCCAAGGGCCACCTCATGAACTTGTCTCAGACACAGGCAGTGCCCCTGCCCCCGACCTGATCATCCTGGCCAGACACCGGGCAGTCGGGTCAAACCGCTGGTCAAACTGCTGCCCTCTCCCCCTGCAGACGTTCAGTCGCCGAGAACCCCATTGCCCCTCCTAAGCGTTTCTCCACCCCACTGGCCCAGCCCCCCTCCATCCCACCCTCTTCACCTGGACCCTAGTAACAGGCCCCCTCTGCTCTCCCACATGCAAATCTGTCCCCGTCACTCCCCTGCTGGGGCCCTTCCGTAGCCCTCACCGCCCTCTGACAGTCCAGCCTCTACGGAAAGGCAGCAAGGTCCTGAAGTTCTGGGCTCTGCCTTGGCCGGGTTCCCAGCCCCACCCCTCCACAGGCTCCAGGGCACTGATGGAGGGGCAGTTCCCAGGATAGGCCATGCTGCCTCCCACCTCATGGACGTGCCCACGCGGGTCCTCACCGGAATGTCCCTCCGTCTCCCCCAGTTCGGACATTACCGTGAGTCTGGGTCTGGTCTCTTCTCTGGTGTCCCGCAGCCCCCTGGGTATTGGTCTCTCACAACACCCACAGCAGGGCTGTATCCAACCGTGAGCCCTCAGATTCCCACCAGAGGAAGCTCATTACTGTTGGCTATTGCTACTATTAATAATAAAATGTTTCAGACCACGGACGCTCAAAATAATAATAATAATAATAATAAAATGTGGGTCCCCATGCCAGGAATCAGGGTTCAGGCGGCGCATGCCCCAGGACACAGCTGCCCGCCCTCCCTGGGCACAGCCCCCTCCTCTCATCCCCTCCTACCCGAGCCAAACCGCAGGCAGCCGAGGGCCAGCAGCGCCCAGAGCGGAGGCATGGCCCGGGAGGAGCCGCGGGAGCGCGGGGCGGGCGGTCCAGCGGGCGAGCGGACACCTGGCCTCTCTTGCCTGCACCTGCCCGCCCTGGGCACTCCTCGGCCCCGCCCCCGCCCGCGCCGGCCAATCCGCGGCCTCCTCGCCGGCTATTTGCATACGGCCCCGCCCCGGGCTCCCCTGACCCACACGCTGCCCCTGGGCGCAAATCCGACCTGGCAGACCTTCCCAAGCCCTCCCCAAAGAGCCTACTGTGTGCTGAGGCCAGCGTGGCGCTTTCACAGCGTCTCCCACCTAATGAGATCTTGGGGGCAAGGCACCCTCTCTTGGAGCCTCAGTTTCCAAACCGTAAAATGGGGACACCAGTTCCTACAACTATTTAGGGAGCCCCTACCATGTGCCAGACACTCACTGGGCTCTTGTGAAACAAAACGGGTTAACCAGTAAAAGTGCCATTGTGGGAAAATGAAGTCCTGGGCCTGGGAGCTGTTGGAAGACCTGCAGCGTGACCCTTTCCGTTCACAGGTGCAAGGCCAAGGCCTGGGGAGGCCGGGCAGGGCAGGGACTCACCAGGCCGCACGTGGGCTCCCTGGAAACGCCGAGGCTGGTGGAACCCAGGAGTCCTGCTGCCTAGCCCAGGGCTGCTTCAAAAGGGATGGAGCAGGCTTTCAGCACCTGCCTCCTGAGGGGGCGCTTGAAAACAGGAATGGGCTCATCACCTGGACTAGAGGGCTCTTTCCGGCCTCAGGAATCTGTGCACACCTCCCAGTGCACCTCAAATAAATTTTACATTGAAGAAATAGAAGTAAGTCAACAAGGATGGGGAAAAACCAAAATTGAAAACCAACAGAAACCAATGAATCTGTGCATGACACTGATGACATAACCCCACCTGCAGAAGAGAAAAGAAAAAAAATGCACCTGAGTAACTATGAAACTAGGCCTTCTGTGGAACTGGCCGTGCCCCCTTGGTGGAGGAAACCCCAAGGACAAAGAGACCTGTAATAGAAACCCGGACCTCACTAGTGGGGTTATTGGCAGTAGGGAGGGAGAGCAGTTCTGAAGCAATGCCCCCAGGACTGCTGTTGCCAAGACCCAGGTTCTCGCTATAGGATGAGGCAGAGATTTGGAATGAAGGAAGAAAAATTCTGTTTTTTTTGTTGTTTGAGGCAGAGTCTCACTCTGTCTCCCAGGCTAGAGTGCAGTGGTGAGACCCATAGCTCATGGCTGCCTTTAATTCCTGGGCTCAAGCTACCCTCCCACCTCAGCCTCCTGAGTAGCTAGGACTACAGGCACATGCCACCACACGTAATCTTAAAATTTTTTGTCTTGCTATGTTGCCCAGGCTGGTCTTGGATTCCTGGCCTCAAGCAAGACTTCCACCTCGGCCTCCCAAAGTGCTGGGATTACAGGAATGAGGCACCATGCCTGGCATTTTGTTTTTATTTTTAATTAGTTATGAAAAAAACCCAACATCCCACCTCTGTCTACTGACAGAGCCTGGGAGCAGTAACAGCCCAGTTGCAAAGAGGACGGAACCACCCTGAGAGGCTGAACATCATGCTCCTGAGGCGCCAGGACCCCAGAGAGATGGCTGACTCCAGAGCTGGGACAGGGAAAGTCAGAGGAGCCTGACACATTTCATGTCTTACCATGCTGGAACGTGAAGAGCGGCTCGAAGGATGCTGGGAACATGTCGGAGGAGCTGGCACGGAGCAGTTTGCAGTGGCTCCCCGTGGCCACGTCTGGGAACGTTGGAGTACAAAAAAAATAATGGAAGTAACACATTCAGCCCCTTGAGGAAAATACAAATCCATGAGTCACTATTGGTACTTTAGAGATGTTTTATTATTTATTTATTTTTTGAGACAGACTCTCACTCTGTTGCCCGGGCTAGAGTGCCGTGGCATCAGCCTAGCTCACGGCAACTTCAAACTGCTGGGCTCAAGCAATCTTTCTGCCTTAGCCTCCCGAGTAGCTGGGACTACAGGCATATGCCACCACGCCTGGCTAATTTTTTCTATATATTTTTAATTGTCCAGCTAATTTCTTTCTATTTTTTCAGTAGAGACAGAGGTCTTGCTCTTGCTCAGGCTGGTCTCGAACTCCTGACCTTGAGCGATCCTCCCGCCTCGGCCTCCCAGAGTGCTAGGATTACAGCCATGAGCCACCACGTCCAGCCTAGAGATGTTTTAAAAGAGAGGAAAGGACAATTCTTTATAAAAGAAGACCACCAACTAATACATATCGAAGTAATTACAAAGTAAAAGTCCCCATTTGACAAGTACCATGGTAATCGCTGATGCATGAAAGAATCATCTCAGAGGATGCTAACACCATAGGGTGGGAGACTTTTAGGGAACAAGGTGTGCAGAAATCTGAAGACACCAACTTAACCAAATGATAAAACCGAACGTCCTCAGTAACAGGACAAGCTGACTTCATGTGCTTCCTGGTGTCATGGCACTGCGAAGGGCTCACCGTCATCTCTGCAGTGTCCTGCCCAAAATGTTTGACCTCAATCTAATCCACAGGACACAAGCAGACAGATCCAAATTGAGGGACTGTCTGCAGACCAGCTGGCCCGGTGATCTGAAAGTGTCCATGTCATGAAAGACAAAAGCAAAAATGAAACCAAGCAAAAGGCTGACAACTGTTGTATAATAGAATGAAGGACATAAAAGAGATGGAACAATTAACTGCACTGGGTGACTTTTGATGAATTCTTGGATAAAAAGAAGCAACCTGTAACGAACACTATTGTAGTTAGTTTGACAATGAGGGAAAGTAGAATTACGGAGTGTGTATGAGATGATAATATTGATTCAAGGTTAAATTGCTTGGCCACGTAAAAGGAACGGGTGCTGGAGTAACGTGGGTGAAGTGTCACAGTTTCTGAAACTAACAAGTGTCTAGAACGACAAAGGAAGAAAGCGAATGTAGCCTCGTGTTAGCGGTTGGTAGATAAATGCGGGTATTCGTTGTACTGTGCTTGAAATGTTTCTGCAGGTTTGAAATTTTTCATTGCAGAATTGTTGAGGGAGAAGATTTTGTGCTCTGCCACGAACGCACTGCTTGCCTTCTCTGAGCCTCAGTTTTCACTCTGTAAAATGGGGGGGCAGTTTGAGGGCCTCTCGGGAGCAGGTGAGCAGATCTTTATCTTCAGCACACAGAAAATGCCCCAGAGATAAGGAACTTCTGACCTGGGTGGGGTTTTAGTCCAAGAATTTTTATAGACTGACATTTCTTGTCCAGCGATTGCTTGTGAACCTGGAGTTTATCAGAGGCGAGCAGGGGTGATCTCGAAGGCTCAGCCCAGAATCACTTGTGAGAGAGACTAGGCTCAGGAACCTGTTGTTTTCTCCAAGATGCTGTGGTTTCTTACAAAAAAAAAACCAGACACTAAAATACCTCTCATCTCTTGCTTTATCCAAATATGGAGTGAACATTCAAGGGAAAATGTTAAAACAATAATCTGTAAAGGCCCAAAAATGTTTGCACAAAAGAAAAAAACTTTGGATTTATAAACAAGTCTCCACTTCAAAGATCGCTGACTTTGGTTTGGCACGTTCCGAAGAGGGGGAAGCACGGGAGAAATGAGTCACTGTGGCAGATTCGATTGGGAGAGACCAATGCTAGTGTCCGTGGAGGGGAAACGGGTGAGAGGCCTGCCACCTGCCACTGTCCCCGCTGCTCCACGTGGACATTCCAAAAAGTGTTTTGCAAAAATTTTGTTTAAATTTCCCCTTTTTGAGCAGGCGACTTCCAGGGTGCTGAGCTTCAGTCTGCCTTTGGGTCCGTTTGTATACCTGGATCCATCGGACCGTCCTCCCGAACCCTGGCCTGGCAGACGTGCTCCACGGGAGGCTGAGAAGCAGGAAGTTCTGTGACATGAAAGGTTAATAAAGCCCGGCCCTTCACAGGCCTCCTCTGAATTTGAAACATGAGGAGTTCATGGGCTGGAAATGCTTGACCCAGAAACGTCTCTCCCAGCGCCAGACAGGCCGGATGCAGCTGGTTCCCACACTCCCTTCTTTACAAGTCGGAGAAGTAGCCGGAGACCCCCACTGCCGCGAGCGCCTGCTTCGGTGTTGGTGAACATCTGCTCCGGGTGTCCTGGAAGCCAAGCTTGTCTACGCTTTGAGAGTCAGTCCCTTTGAAACAACACGAAATGAGACCGGATGCAAGCGAAGAATCCCAAGTCCCCACTCGGGCGCTCGCCCACCTGCACCTGCTCTGCGACAGCGAGGCTGCGTCGCTCTGAGAGGCCCCCACCTGTCCCCCAAGCTCCAGACCCGCGTTTCCAGCCGCCTGTCCTGCGGAACGTGCCCTCCTTGGTGGCCCTGGAGGGGCTCCTTCAGCTCCGGCTCTGATTCTCACTGGGGCAGTCCTGACTACCCTCCAAAGCCTCGTTATTTTTCAGTAAAATGGGGATACGCAAGGGGGCCCTTGCAGAGGCGGGGCACGAGGTGCGCTGTGGCTGGAGTGCGGGCAGCGTCTGGGCGTCCACAGCCCTCAGGTCGTCACCCTCTGCCCGGGCCCTGCGGGCGTGTCCTGGCTCCTCCCGGCCATCTCCTCCCTCTCAGGCCTCCCTCATAGAATCCGAACTTTCTCAACACATATTAGTTGGGTGCCTGCTATGTGCTGGGCACGCGGGTCTCCCCGGTGACTCTGGAATCTGTCTCTTCCTTTCCAGTCCTGCCATCACTGCCCGGCACGTTGTATCCATGTCCTGGGGAAGCTGTCACAGATACAGGCTGGGCGGCTCAGACAACAGACATCTCTGTTCTCACAACTCCGGAGGCCGCAAGTCCCAGGTCAAGGTGTGAGCAGGGTTGGTTTTCCCGAGGCCTCTCTCCTGGGAGCGCAGATGCTGTCGTCTCCCTCTGTCCGCACGTGGCTTTCCCTCTGTGTTTGTCTATCTATTGGATTGGGGTCCGCCCCAACGACCTCATTTCACCGTAATTACCTCTTTAAAGGCCCTGTCTCCAAATATAGTCACATTCTGAGGTCCTGGGGTTTAGGACTTCAACAGATGAATTTTGGGGGACACAATTCAGCCCTTACACACACACTTGGCCCTCTCGTGCCTTCACGCCTGGACTGATAACACAATAATAACCATGGCCCCGTGCGTCAGGGACTGTGCTGGGCATTTCACACACACTCTCACATCCAGTGTGGGAGGCAGGTAGTGTTAGTACCTCCATTTTACAGATGCAGGAACTGAGGCTCAAAGGGGTTGAGTAACTGCCCTCTAGAATGTAAGCTCCATGTGGGCAGGCGCTGTCTCTGACCCCAGCACCGGCACAGGGCCTGGCACTGCGGTGATAGGCAGGTAGACATCCCGGCGTCCTCCAGGTAGGGAGTAGGGAGTGGGGACGTGGTTTCAAACCCGGGCCATGGGACCCCAGCATCCACGCCTCAGCATCCACGCCCCAGACCTGCCTCCTACTGGGCCCCCTTGTTTGTGTGCCACCTCTCCTGTGCATCTCCACCCAGAAGCCAGAATGACATTCAACCGCAGACCTGGTTGTCACTTCCCTCATGTAAAGCCCTTCAGGGCCCCTGACTGTCCTCAGGATAGAGCCCACGCTTCTTAGCCTTGTGGCCAAGGCCCTGCATGGCCAGTCAGCTCCTGCCAACGTCACCACCCCCCTTCTCCCCTCACCCCGGCACCAGCCCCGCTGAACACTGACACGTCCCCAAGCTCACAGGGCTCTCTCTTGCCCTTCGGTGGCACCAAGGATGAGGGCCTTTTTGGTGTCCCCAATGTTGATATCGACAATCAAAGCCCCCACCCTTGGACTGCTGCACTGAAGCCGTTTTTGCACATGCTGTGTCCACTGCCTGGGGTGTCACGCTCCACAGTCCACCAGGGAAGTGCCCTGTCCTCCACGGCCCAGCCCAATCCCTCCTCCTCCAGGAAGCCTTCCTTCCATGGCGTTCCAGTACACGACCTGTGTGGCTATGATGACATCATGCCGGTGGCATGTCTCTTTCCTCAAACCCCAGAACAAGAGCCCCCCCCCAGGGCCGTAATAGGATCTTCTCCATTATAGTGACTCCTGTGCCTGCACAGAGCACATGCTCATCAACGTTTGATGAATGAATGTATGAACAAATTTTTAAATTAATATGAGTAGAGGAGAAGAGGCTCTTTCAAGGTGTCAAGTTCACCTTGATCACACCAGACAGGTAGGAACAGTAGTGTGGTCTGGCGCAGGCTGGCCCAGTGCGGGTGGGAGGAGTGTGCACCCTGCAGATGTATCCAAGGCTGAGCCAACAGGACTGTGCTGATGGGTTGGACATGGGGCGAGAGTGGAGAGGAATCAGGATGACCCCAAGCTCTGGCCTGGGGCCAGAAGGACGGCATTGGGAACTCCCAACGGACAGGAGCCAGGGAAGAGTAGGTGTGGACGGGAGTGAATCAGGACTCGGTTAGACCTTCTCATCCCCTTTTTTTTTTTTTTTTTTTGAAACAGAGTCTCACTCTGTTGCCTGGGCTAGAGTGCCATGGCGTCAGCCTAGCTAACAGCAACCTCAAACTCCTGGGCTCAAGCCATCCTCCCGCCTCAGCCTCCTGGGTAGCTAGGACTACAGGCATGCGCCACCATGCCCGGCTAATTTTTTCTGTATATATTTTTAGTTGTCCAGCTAATTTCTTTCTATTTTTTTAGTAGAGACGGGGTCTCGCTCTTGCTCAGGCTGGTCTCGAACTCCTGAGCTCAAAACGATCCGATCCGCCCGCCTCCGCCTCCCAGAGTGCTAGGATTATAGGCGTGAACCACTGTGCTCGGCCTTGTCCCCTTTTCATAGCAGGGGATCTGGAGCCCAGGACAGGGAGGGCTGGGCCAGGCCACCTCTGCTCAGCGCAGCCTTAGACCCCAGCGTCCCCTGCTCCCAACAGCGGCCCCGCTGGGATCCACGAGCTGCTTCTCTGCCGAGGGACCCGTCCTGGGCTTCGGAGGCCACATCTCCCACTCAGGACACCCAAGAGTCGTGGGAGGTGGAGGGACAAATTTACATTCTGATTTTAACAAACCTCCCCCAGGCCTACGGCTGACCTGCCCCATGCGGGGCACAGGAGAGTCCCAGGAGAAGTCCCCCTGTCAAGGCCAAAGGGCAGTGCAGCCAGGTGGGGCCGCTGCCTCCTGGAAGGTGCGGCTTCTCTGGGTAGCGGGGGCAAACTGGTTTGTCCGTGTCTGGAATGAAGCCCGGGTTAGACATTAAGTCCTCCTTATCTGTCGGGTCTGGGAGCCGGCGGGCACGAGGGCCTGTCCTGCCCCCTGAAGGGCCTCTGCTGGCCCGGAAGGGCTCTCTCCCCCATGCGGGCCACGGGAGGCCCGGTCGCTCCCCACCAGCCCCTCACCCAGAGCCAACCCTGGGCGGGTCAGAGCCGGGCAAATACCGTATTTATTAACCAGTGCAGGACCCCTTCATCCCCCCAGCAACTCAGAGAGGCGACCGATGTCACCTCCACTTTACAGAGGAGAAAAACGAGGTTACAATGCTGTGGCGACTGTCCCTGAGTCTCCTGTCAGAGCTTGAACCCGGAACCAGGCTGCCATTCTGTGGATGCTCTGATACCCTGAGTGCTGTTTCAGGGGCTCTAGTACGTGGTCTGTGGATGGAGGGGGCGGGGTGGGGTACCTGACCCCCTAGTGGCTGGGCACCAGGAGCCTGGGCTCTGAGCCACAGTCTGCTCAGACCGTCCCCCACCCCCGCCCACCCCAGACCCTGCCTGGCGGCTGCCAAGAAACTCCATATACCTCCGATCCACCCTCCAGTTTCCCGTCTACGAATAGGCAGTGGCTGTTTACACGAGTGTGCGCAAAACCACAGCCCTGTTCTGCTGCCTCTCAGCTCAGACGCAGAACAATTCGGACTTCGTCTTTTTTGCCACTGTCCTTTGTGTTCTAATTCCTGCTTTCTGGACATCCTGCCAGGAACCTCAGCTCTAGAATCAGTTCTCTGTTCCATGTCCCTGTCCTAACTCAACCCCTGACAGCCATGCCCTCCAGGTCCGGACAGGCTAGCTCGCGTGGGCTGCGAACTCTCTCTTTCTCTGGGCCGCGAACTCTCTCTTTCTCTGGACCGTTTCTGGCCGGGAGCCGGGGGTGGGGTCTCTTTACCTCCCGGCACCGTGTTCTCATTTGAAAATGCCAATAATCTCTCCCTTGTGGATCTGCTCGTAGCATTTTTTTTTTTTTAGAGACAGGGAGGGTTGGGGCTTCAACTTATGAATTTAGGGGGACACAAACATCCAGAAGCTGGGCGTGGGGTGGCAGCACAAAGGAGGGTGCGGCACTTCAGAGCCGTCACATCCGGGTCACATGGATGGCAGGTGGGTGAGCCAGAATTTGGATCCCAGGCTGTTGGAAGCCAACGCCCCTGCCCTTAGCCACTGTGTGGCACTGCCCTAGACGTATTCATTCATTCATTCATTCATTCTTTCTTTCTTTCTTTCACTCAGCTGACCCTCAGAGCTCCTGCTTCCTCAAATCAGAGCCTTGATTCCAAGCCCGGGATGAAGAGTTCTCGCGCAGAAAAGGTGGGCAGCCACGTCATCCCTCCCCCACAACAATTCAGCCCCTGCCCTCCCTCTGGGAGCTCTCAGCCAGGGGGCTGGGGAGAGTACAAACACATGGGGACATTCCCATATGTGGCCAGGGTTAGGAGAGAAGCGTGAGGAGAGAGGTTATCAGGGCCCAGGACAGACTCGACAAGCCTGACAGGGGTAGCTCTGCCATCACCATCCCACTTTACAAATGAAGACATTTTTTTTTTTTTTTTGATACAGAGTCTCACTCTGTTGCCCGGGCTAGAGTGCCGTGGCGTTAGCCTAGCTCACAGCAACCTCAAACTCCTGGGCTCAAGCGATCCTCCTGCCTCAGCCTCCAGAGTAGCTGGGACTACAGGCATGTGCCACCATGGCCGGCTAATTTTTTTCTATATATTTTTAGTTGATCAGATAATTTCTTTCTATTTTTTTTAGTAGAGACGGGGTCTCGCTCTTGCTCAGGCTGGTCTTGAACTCCTGAGCTCAAACAATCCGCCCGCCTCGGCCCCCCAGAGTGCTAGGATTACAGGCGTGAGCCACTGCGCCCAGCCGAAATGAAAAAATTTGATGCACAGAGGGGGTGAGTAGCTACCTAAGGTCACACAGCTATTTAGAGTGGAGCTGGGATTTGAACCCAGGCAGTCTCATTCTGCCATGAGCCATTGACATGGTGCATGTGTGAGCCTGATGCCAGCATGGGACTTCAGGGAGTGGGAGGCTGAGTGTTCCAGAGCGTTCAAATCCAGCCTTTCTGAAACCACCAAGTCTGCAGGGTCGCAAACGAGTGAGACAGATTATTGCGGGGATAGCTGGAATCCTCTCTGATTTATTAATTGTAAGAAAATAATTTTCGAACATCTTCAAGTACTTTATTATTGCTCACAAATTGAAGACCAATCTCACAAACGACACCCCAGCGAAGTTGAGCGCTCCCTTGACCAGGAGCAGCAGGCAGAGATGTGAGTGGGGACGGGCGTTCCTGGGGGGACCCGCCTGTGCACAGGCCTCGGGGAGCCGGTGCTCGGGATCTCCCCAGGGCTGGAGAAGCGCGTTCCGAGGCTCTGCAAGAGGAAAGTTCAGCCCTCCGAAGTCAGAGAGGGCTGATGACCGGGCGGGAGCCAGCGGGCCGGCTACCCAGGGTCTGTGGTCGCAGGCCCCAAGCAAGGGAGCGTGGGGCCAGGACTTCCACCACCAAGGGCCGAGAAAGCTGCGTGGGGCTCCCAGGGTATTCATTTGAAACCCATTCTCCAAGTGCCCATTCTGGGGTCGCGGTGACCCAGCCCCGGCCCGGCCTAGCGACTCACTGTCCACTGTCCCGGGAGAAGAACACAGTGACTGACAGCACGGCTGGGGCCCCAGGGGCTGCGGAAACCCAAGGGAGGCGCCTGGCTCGGCCGGGGGTCCGGGAAGGCTTCCTGGAGGCGGTGGTGCCTCCGCTGGGTCTTGAGGAGGGAAGGGGTGCTGCGTGTTTCTGGCCCAAGGAACCGTACGCGCCAACCCCGGGGGCGAGCGGTGCAGGGGATGGGCTTTCCGAGCAGCCGGCCGCCGCGGGTGGGCCGGTTCCCGGGGCAGGCGCTGCCGGCCGAGCGCCGCTTCGCTCCCGCCGCCCTCCGCCCGGGGGTCCGCGCGCCGTCCCGGGGGTCCGCCCGCCGTCTGGGGGTCCGCCCTCCGTCCGGGGGTCCGCGCGCCCTCCGGTGGGGGCAGTCTGCCCTCGGTCCCGGGAGCCGCGCGCTGGTGCCGAGCGCCCCCTGGCGGCGCCCTCGGGGGTTCGAACCCGCAGTGGGGGCGGGGAATGCGTCCACCCTAGAGCTGATTTATCCAATTTCCGTTAGAATCAGAAGAAGAACAAGGAGCTTTCAGGTAGAAGGAGCTGTTTTAGCATATAATGTTGATACAGTTGTCTTTTTACCAATGCAATCGTAAAATAATCTTGATTGTTATTACATTTTATAATGGAGGCATTGTCCCACCCCCTAGGCTAAAGTGCTCAGGGTCCTGGGAAGTCCGCGCGCTCGCTATCTGACCCGCGTCCTCACAGTCCCACGGGGACAACCGGCGGGTGCGAGGATTGGAGGGTGGGGGCTGCCCTCGCCCCCCACCTCCCACTGTCTTCACCCCCCACCCCCCACCCCTCCCAGGGTCTCTGGGCAGACTCCAGACTCCAGACATCAAGCTCCTTTCTCTTTCAAATGATGCAACAAAAAATAGTGAGCACTTACTATGTGCCTGGCACTGCTCTGGACACCAGGACGGCAGTGGATGAGACAGAAGACCTATGCTCAAGGAGGTCACCTTTCGGAAGGGTCACAGAGGGAAGGGACAGGCAGCAGGGTGGGGCGTGGGAGGGCTAAAAGGGAAGGGTGGGGCAGGCCTGCACCAGTGGTCTGGTAAGACCTCCCAGAAGGGACCATCTGAGCTGGTACCTGGGGGAGGGAACAGAAGGGCAGGGCTGGCTGTTGGAGGACTCCCCTGGCTGCTAGGTGGACCACGGGCTGGCCAGGAAGCCCAGCTAGGAAGCCATGCAGTGGCCAGGGGCACGTGCCTCCTCCTTTCCATTCCCCTGCCTGGGGCTCCCTCTCTCCTAGGCTACCCCACTTGACACCCACAGGTCCTCCTGCTCCTAGTTCTTTCTCCATGTGGCAGAGGGAAGGACCAAGTGTGGACATGTGTGTCTGAACATCACGCCTCATTCCTTGGGGCTCAGAAGGAAGCAAGCCCAGGAGGGGTAGGTACAGTGGATCCTCCACCATTTCTTTTTTTTTTTTTTCCAGCATATTATGGGGGTACAGATGTTTAGGTTACATACGTTGTCCTTGCCCCCCCTCCCTCCCTCCACCGTTTCTAAGTCAAGGAGTTGCCTTTGAGCTTCCTGGACACCAACGCACAAAGGGGAATAGAATCTGTTTTATTCATTCAATGAACAAGAGTAGTGAGGAGTCAACAGTGAAAGATTCCTCTGACTCTCCCAGATTTCTGGAGTCTCAAAGGCCCCCCAGTGAGGATTGGGCTGAACCACAGGAGCACAAAGCTCCGGGGAAGTTCTGGGTCACAGGATGGAACCTGTTCATAGAGCCTTCAAGGGCTTGGGTTTCCGAACTGATCGTGGTAATTAGCAGCTGGGAGGAGGAAGAGACAGAGAGGAGAAAATGTATTGTCAAGAAATATTTTGTCCCTAGAAAGTGTCAAGCCCACCTCTCACTTGGAGATGGGGAAACTGAGGCAGAAAAGAGCAAGGAAGGGATGTGGCTGAAGTACTGAGCTACAGATGTGAGAAAGACCAGGTGTCCTGCAGGCCCTGAAGGAAGAGGGGTCGGGGTGGGGTAAGGAGCCCAGCTCACATTCGGGGCCAGCCTGGCTCTGGGCTCTGTGTCATAGCCTCAGCAACCCAGCACAGAAATAATGTATAAAGGGGTCCTTGCTCAATTCTTGGGCCCTCCTCACCCCCACCTGTCACCCCCTCAGACTGTTCCCTATGATATTCTATAACATGGGGATAATTGTACCACATACTGTGGCGAAATGTCTGGTATGACTCGACTTAGCTGTTCCTGTTCTAGGATAAGGTCCAATGCATGGTGTCTACAGCTCTTCCTAGGCAGCCTTGCAACCCTCCGATGCAGCCAGATGGGGAAAGGCTTTGTTGGCCATCACCAGGGAGGCTCAGCCACCTGGTGAGGGTCTAGAGGGACAAATCTGTGTCACCCTGCTCAAAACCCCCCCCCAGCTCCCATAGCTTCTACTGAGCTACAAGCCGGGCCACAAATTCAGCTGCCCGTGGAGTGAAAAGGTGATGTGGTGAGTAACGCAGGCCCAGGTGGGGGGAGCCCTGCCCGGCCCAGAGGGGACCTCGGGTCTTCAGCTCCAGCCACCTGCCTCTATATCCACAGTACTAGCCCGTCCCATTTTTCAAGCAAAGTTAGAAATACAGATTTTTTTTTTGAGACAGAATCTCACTCTCTTGCCCGGGCTAGAGTGCCATGGCATCAGCCCAGCTCACAGCAACCTCAAACTCCTGGGCTCAAGCGATCCTCCTGCCTCAGCCTCCCGAGTAGCTGGGACTACAGGCATGCGCCACCATGCCCGGCTAATTTTTTCTATATATATTTTTAGTTTTCCAGATCATTTCTTTCTATTTTTAGCAGAGATGGAGGTCTTGCTCTTGCTCAGGCTGGTCTCGAACTCCTGAGCTCAAGTGATCCTCCCGCCTCGGCCTCCCAGAGTGCTGAGATTACAGGCGTGAGCCACCTCGCCCGGCCAAAATACAGATTTTTTAAGAAGTGCAATTGCCCCTGCTATAGTCTGAATGTGTGTGTCCCCTGCAATTCATATGTTGAAATCCTAACTCCCAAAGTGGTGGTGTTAGGGGATGGGGGACTCTGGGAGGTGATTTGGTCATGAGGTTGGGGTCCTTGTGAATGGGATTAATGACCTTATAAAAGAGGCCCAGGAGAGACCCCTTCTGCCATGTGAGGACATAGCAGAAAGGTGCCATCTATGAACCAAGAATCAGGCCCACACCAGACACCGATATGCCAGTGCCTTGATCTTGGACTTCCTAGCCTCTGCAACTGTGAGAAATAAAGTCCTGTTATTTATAAGCCAGCCAGCCTATGGTATTTTGTTGCAGCAGTCCAAACCAACTAAGACAGCCCCATGTTTAAGGTTGGTAATCAGTTTATATTTTTTATATTGTTTGTACATATTTTTGAAGTATAATTGAGGTATAATAAACCACATATAAAGTATACAATTAGAGTTTGACATATATAGATAAATATATCAGTGAATCCATGACTACAATAAGATGATGACCATTTTCATCACTACCAAAAGTTTCCTCCTGTCCCTTTATAATCCAGCCCTCTTCATCCCCCCTCCCCGCCACACCTCTGCACCTCTACGCCTTTCCACCCCAGCCAATTGTTAGTCTGCTTCTCTTTTTTTTTTCTGAGGCAGAGTCAGAGTCTTGCTCTGTCACCCTGGGTAGAGTGTGGTGGTGTCATCATAGCTCACAGCAACCTCAAACTCCTGGCCTCAAGTGATTCTCCTTCCTCAGACTCTTGAGTAGCTGGGACTACAGGGTAGGTGCCACAATGCCTGGCTAAATTTTTTATTTTTTGTAGAGACGGGAGTCTCACTGTTGCTCAGCCTGGTCTCGAACTCCTGAGCTCAAGAGATCCTCCCGTCTTGGCCTGCCACAGTGCTAAGATTACAGGTGTGAGCCACCGCACCTGGCCCATGGGTTAGATTAGATTGCATTTTTTAGAATTTCATATCATTGGAATTGTATAGTTTGTTCTCTCTTTTTCTTTGTCTTCTTTCTCTCAGTATAATTATTTCGAGATTCATCTGTTTGTTATGTGGTTTTAATAGTTCATTCCTTTTTGTTGCTGAGTAGTATTTCCTCGCAAGGATGTCAGTTGGTTCCTCCATTCACGTGTTGATGGGCACCTTTTTCTTTTAGCGATTAGTAGTAAAGCTACTGCGAGTCTTCCTGTTTCAAGCCTCTGTGTGGACATGTGCTTTCATTTCTTTTGGGCGAATGCCTAGGACTAGAATGGCTGGAGCATGTGGGAGGCATGTGGTTAACTTTTAAAGAAACTCCCAATTTTTTCTTTTTTTTGAGACAGAGTCTCACTCTGTTGCCTGGGCTAGAGTGCCGTGACGTCGGCCTAGCTCACAGCAACCTCAAACTCCTGGGCTCAAGCGATCCTCCTGCCTCAGTCTCCTGAGTAGCTGGGACTACTAAAAATAGAAAAATGTTATTTAGTGACTCAAGGTCACTAAGATCATTTCCTATGTTTTCTTCTAGAAGTTTCACAATTTTAACTCTTCCATTTAGGTCTATGATCCATTTGATATACCACCCTCGAAATTAATTTTTGTGTGAGATAAAAGTGTAAGTACTTTTTTTTTTAATATGGATATCCACTTAATCCAACATTATTTGTTGAAACTTCTCTTTCCCCAATGAATTGCTTTGTTGCCTTTGTCAAAAATCAATTAATCATATATGTGCTGGTCCATTTTTAATATACTGTGTGGAACAAGGAAAGCCCGTACGTGGGCCTCCTGGTCTGGGCCCTGCCTGTCCTCTGACTCTGTCTCCCACAGGTCCTCCCACGGAGACCTCCAGCACCCAGACCTCCCTGCTGGCCGCTGGCCAGGTACCTGCTGCCTTGGGCCTCGGCCCCAGCTCTGTCCTGGCCCAGCACCCTCTGCCCTGACATTATCTTCCATTCAGTGCCTCCTCCTCCGTGGCAGGGCATGGAGGCCCCTGCCATGGCATCACTCTGTTGATGTGGTTCCAGGAGAGCTCCGTGAAGTTGGCAGGCGCCGGATCACACAAGGACTTGCAGGCGGAGACAAGGAACTGGGGTTTTATTCTATATGGGGTGGGAACAGGAATGGCGGGATCTGACTTTGCTTTTGGAAACGTCGCTCAGGCTGCTGTGTCGAGATGGACGGAAGGGGGCAGCGTGGAGGCAGGAGTGGCCTTGGAGGCCCTGGCCAGCACATGGCCCCTGCCGGCCACTCGCCCCGCCTGCGGTCTGTCACTGAAGCAATTCTTTGCATGGAGAGCAGAAGCACCAGCGAGAAGGAAGGTTTGCCCTGGCAGCCTCCCTCCCTGTCCCAGGAGGTGGGATTCCGGAAAGGCAGGCGCTTCCCTCCCTTTGCTCCTGCCCCCTCCTCTGGTGGCTCTGGGCTGCCATCCTGGCCCTTCACACGTTCGCTGCCCTCAAGGGCTGGGCTGCGTTTGTGGAGCGGAAGAAAGAGTGCTGGGTGGAAGCCCTGAGTTTAAGTTCCAGTTCCTCTTCTTACTGGCTGGGTGACCTCCAGTGAGTCACTGGCCCTTGGAGAATCTCATTTTTAAATAGGGAACATCTCTGCTCCACCCAGGCCCGGGGAGGCTGCGTGAGCTCCTTGGAAACGTTTTGGTGCCAATGCAGAAGGAGCTTTGCTTGCGCTTCAGGAAGACCTGCCAGGGTCAGACACTGAGGATTCCAGAGCAGCTGGAGGAAGCCCGAGGGCCACCTCCACCGGGAAGCCTTCCTTCCCCCTGGGGAGGAGAACGGACTGCTGTACACACACCTGTGTCAGCACCTGGCCTCTCTGACCTCTGTACTCACACCTGTGTCGGCACCTGGCCCCCTGACCTCTGTGCACACACCTGCACCTTCCTTGTTTCCTCAGTCACAGGGCAATGTGCCAAGCCATGAGCCCCTGGGGTCCCAGCCTGTGCGGGAGTCCCCTGGTGTCCCCAGCACCCAGCCCTCAGGGGCCGAGAGGCAGGCAACGATGAAGGCGGGCGGGGTGACTGACACCTGCATGAGTTGGGTCTTAAGGAGAACAGAGACCACAAAAGCCGTTCGTCTATAGAAAGTGCCAGAGGCTTCCGGGCATGACCACATGGAACTGCACACAGCCCGTGGGGTTGGCATGATGGCCCCACTTTGCAGAGGGGGACTGAGGCTCAGAACAGCTGGGCAGCTTTACCCACTCAGGGGCTGGCGAAGCTGGGGTTCCAGTCCCGAGTGTTGCTCTTCCCACTTCCTCCTGGCTCTCAGCATCCGGAAGGAAGGAGGGCCCCTGGTGACATTCACCTCCTTCTTGGACTGATGGGGAAACTGAGGCCCAGAGTGGGGTGCTGCCAGTCACCAAGCACTTCAGGAGCCCAGTGAGGACTTGAACTCAGGTCCCTGCTCTTCCCCTTGTTCTGAAGTCACCTTCCTCTTCTGCCTCCACCCACTTCACCCTGGTACTGCCCCACCTTTGTCCTTCCTCCCTGTGTCCCAGACCTGCCGGTTCCCAGGTGGGCTTAGGTCAGCACCTGTAGCGGAGGATGAGCTCATTCTTTTTAAAGAGACAGCACTCTTTTTTGCTCCCATCCTGTCCACTCCGGCCGTGGCCACAGCAGCCAGGGAAGCCAGGTGTCTTGGAGGGGGACGCTGGGCTATGACCTCAGGGATCCACGCAGTTCGTGCCCCTGGTCCCTGCTGGAGCAGTGGCACTCCTACAGCTGGCCCTGTCCCTCAGGGGGACGATGGCCCAGTCCTCATCCATGCCCTGTTCACCCGTTCATTCACCGACTCGGTGTATTTGCGGAGCGCCTGCTGTGTGTCGGCTCTGGGCCAGGCGGCGGGATGGTGGTGAGCAGACAGACACGCGCCCCCTCTCAGGGCCCGGGCTGGTGCGGAGGGAGACAGCGGTCAGGCAGTCACACCCTGAACAGGTCACTGTGAATCAAGGGGGGTGCTCTGAAGGACAAGAGGGGGTTCAGGGACTCCTGGGGGCCTCCCTGGGGAAATGATGGCTGAACCAGATGGGAAGAATGAGAAGGCACAAAGAACATTCCAGGCAAAGAGCAGACATGAAGGTCCTATGTCTGGAAGGAGACCGGAGGGCAGGAGGGCGGGAGAGGGGCCCAGGGCCTGGGGGACTCTGCCTCCTGCATCCCAGGGAGAAGGAAACCATGAAGTGCTAAGCAGGAGAGGGACACATTCAGGTCTGGGTTTAGAGATCACCCCGAGCCTGACTCAACACCCAGCTATAAAGAATGCTTTGGGGACAGTAAGAGAAATCTGAACGTGACTGGGGTTTAGAAGGAACTAGAGGATTATCGTCAGTTCCATGAGGCGTGATGATGGTATTGTGATTATGGAGAAAAAGGTCCATTTAAAAAAATCAGTGTATTCACTGGAGGAGAGAATGATCGAATTAGAAATTACATTTAAAATATTAAAAAAAGGACAAATGGGCCGGGTGCAGTGGTTCACACCTGTAATGCCAGATCACTTGAGGCCAGGAGTTCGAGACCAGCCTGAGCAAGATAACCAGACCCTGTCTCTATGAAAAAAGAAAAAAATGAAAAAGAAAACTTTCCAGGTGTGTGGTAGCATGCACCTGTAGTCCCAGCTACTCAGGAGGCTGAAGGAGGAGGATCGCTTGAGCCCAGGAGTTCGAGGCTGCAGTGAGCGGCGATAGAGCCGTTGCACTCAAGCCTGGGCGACAGAGCGAGACCCTGTCCCCACCCCCCAAAAAAGACAAATGGAGGCAATATGACAAGACATTAACAATTGTTAGATATAGGAGATGGGTATGACAGTGTCCATTATACTATTCACTCTACTTCTGGGTTTATTTGAAATATTTCATATTATAAATAAAAAAAGAATAATGAAGAAAGGAGGAAAGAGGTCAATGATAGACAGACAGGTAGAAAAGATCACCCGGGTTGTTGGGCAGAGGCTGGGTTGGAGGGGCCAGGCCTCCCACATTGGGGGACTCCATGAAGAAGACATTTGTGATAGATTAATTCTAAAATGACCACCAGCAACCCATGCTCTTATACAATCTTCTCCCCCGGAATATGGGTGAGACTTGCAGATGTGATGGGATATCACCCCGGTAATTATGTTATTTGACAAAAGAGACTCCTGTAGTTATAACTAAAGTCCCTAACAGCTGAGTTAATCAAAGGGGAGATCAACCTGGGTGGGCCTGACCTAATCAGGCGAGGTCTTAAAAGGGGGACTCTTAAAGACAGAGAAAGTGGAAGATACGTGTTCTCTCGGGCCTGAACACACACCCTCTGCTAGTTCTGTGGCTACAAGGACATGAATTCTGCCAACAACCACACGAGCTCAAAAGGCCCCAAGCCTCAGATATCTGAGACCTTAGCCCCAGCCGATACCAGGATTTCGGCCTTATGAGACCCTGAGCAGAGAACCCGGTCACGGTGGCCTGAACTACCGACCTACAAGAACTGGGAGCTAATGAGCTGTTCGCTTCGTGATGATTTGTTGTGCAGCAACAGAAAACAAATACACTGTCAAACAAGTTCAGGCCAGAGAAGCAATGGCTCGGGTTGGGGTCATGACAGTGGGGATGGTGTGAAGCAGATGGACTTGAGAGCACCTGCTGGACGAGATGTGGCAGCAAGGAAGGTGGCATCCGGAAGGAAAGCGGGAGGAAGGGCCTGCAGGAGGATGCGGTTGAGGGACAGCTTGAGGGGTCCTTTCAGGCATCTGTGTGAATTTCTTGAGCAGTCAGCAGGGCGCAGGGACAGGTGAGGGCTGGGGGTCCGGCCAATATGGGCAGTTGGTGGCAGGTGGTGGAGGCTGGCACCATGGGAGGGAGGAGCTGGGCCCAGGATAGAGCCCCAAGGACCTGACCCTGAGGGTGACTGGAGGGGCTGATTCAGGGAGGCAAGGGTGGTGTCCTGTCCTAAAAGCTGGGTGCTACAGTTTGAATGTGTTTCCCAAAGTTCATGTGTTGCAAACTCAATCCCAGTGTGATAGTGTTGAAAGGTGGGACCTCTAAGAGGTGATTGGGTCATGGGTGCTCTGTGCTCATGAATGGAGCAATGTCGTTATCAGGGGAGTGGCGTCCTCAGAGAGGATGAGTTTAGCTCCCTCTCTGTTGTGCGCTCGAATGCTCTCTTGCCCTTCCACCTTCTGCCGTGGGATGATGCAGAAAGAAGGCCCTTGCTAGATGCTAGCACCTTGAGAGCGGGCTTCCCAGCCTCCAGGACCATTAAGTTACCCAGTCTGTGGTATCCTGTTATAGCAGCACAAAATGGACACTGCGGAGGGAGAGGGCGCAGGGCCCATGAATGCACCCTCATCAAATGTATTTTTTTCCAACAAAATTCAGAGAACATTTCTATAATTTCGCTTTTGAATTTCTTTAGCTACCTGGCTCTGCCTTTGATAAGCTTGGAGAAGACGCATAAATTCTCTATGCCTCAGTTTCCTCATCTGTAAAACAAAAATAATGACAGTTCTTAAGCCACAGAACGTGTTGACATATATAAAGTCATAATACTACGCCCAGTGCAGAGTTAAGTCCTGCATACGTGTTAGCTAAATAAACTAAAATGCCAGTAACCTTTAATTTCCGGTTTCTCATCGACCATCTGGCATTCTCAGAATTCTTGCAATGTGAGGAAATCTAACCCACAAAGAATTCTCAAATGTAGTGAAACTGTTACCAAAAGTTCGGTACTTGTCCCTGAGGTGCAAGGAAGAACGAGGACAAGTGAATTGAGAAGGAAAGAGGACAAGTGAATTGAAAAGGAAAGAGAAGATTATTAATTTGCCAGCAAATGAGGAGGATGTCAGCCTCTAGTCTTAAAAACAAAAGAAGCCATTGCCCTGTCCAGAAGCAGAAATACAGAGCTTCTAAAGGAGTTTTCAGCTTTGGGCTATTGCTGTCTAACAATAGCATCTCCTGTGACCTCTGCCAGGGACAATTCGTTGGGCCATCTCCTGTGGTACAAGGAACACTGGTCTGCCTCTCTGATCACTGGCCCAGGGCAGGAATGCAGGCTGTAAATTCCCACAAGGCTGAGGGAGTTTTAAAGAGACAGCTCGTGAAACAGTTTGCTCTTTCTCAGGCTGATACCTCTGTTACAAAACTTTTATAAATACCAAATCAAAAATAAGGATGACATAACATTACATCTTGCAGGTATTTAATGAAACATCTATTAATTTTAATTTTGCCATTTTATGTTTGCATTTTACAGTAATACACAATGTTAATTGTTAACACAATTTTCATGGCCCCTGAAAATCCCGTGGACCCAGCACCGTGAGCCTAACCAGTAAAGCAGCTCTACCAGCGGCAGAGGGCACACAGGTGCCACCAGGGGGCTGATTCTGAGCTGACCAGATGGGGACAATGACCAGACCTATTGGCCAGTCCCACCTGGCTCCACCCACCAGCGCTGTGGAGGTGGGGAGGGTGAGAAGGAAGCTGAATCAGCAGAAATCAGAGGGTTCTTCCCAGGGAGGAGCTGGGCAGGTTCAGCTGGGTCACAGTCCATGACAAGGCAAGCAGCGGAGGGCGCGAGGGCTGTGTTTGTGGATGAAGGAAGCAGCTTCCAGGCAAGAGCCTTGAGATCGGGGGCCTGGGGAGGCAGGAGGAGGGTGGGCTCTCTAGCTCTCCTTGCCCTGGCTCACCCCACCTGTTCTCCCGTAATGTCAGGGTTGGGAAGACCCCAGGGGACAGCTAGTTCTGCCTCCTTCTCATTAACAGGTGGGAGACTGAGGGCTCTAGAGCGGAAAGGATCTGCCCAGGTTTAGACTGTGCTGGTCCCAGGTTTCCTGATGACCCACTTTCTTTTCCTGTGGCATCCCTGCCCACCGTGAACCTCACCCCTGCCCTGGAGCACATGTCCACATGTCGGACCTCCCTTCTCATGGCCAGCAAGTCAGCTTTAGTGTATTTCAGGGTCCCCATGGCCAGGAGGGGGTCCGTTCAGTCATCTGGGGGTTAAGATTTTATTTTAGTTCACACATTCCACACCCGTTCTCCAATGGGCCCTCCTGACTTAAACCAGAAAGGGATGAGTTGATAGCAAATGGTGTGTGCAACAGGGTCTCTTCCTTCCTGGCTACAGGAGGGTTAGGATCCTGGCTCCAGGTCGGATTTGCTGTGTGATTTTGAGCATGACTCAACCTCTCTGAGTTTTGTTTGCCTCCCCTAACACATAAAGATAACACTCGTTGTCCTCTGCAACTCAGGGATTCCACTTGTCCACATCCATGCAGCTCTGGGCACAGGGCGGGTTCTCAAGCAATAACAGCATGTGTCTCCCTAAGCCCCACTCCTCTTTCAAAATCTCTTCTGAATCCTTTACTCTCACCAAGGTGTAAGCATAATAATTTTAAGGTTATCCCCTCCAGGGCAATTTTAGCACAGATCTGTTAAAAAAAAAAAAGTGGAGTGCTAATGGTAGAGTTTCTGAGAACAGCTGAGGTTGAGAAAATACTCCACTCAGGGGGTGGGAAGGGTGGGCTGGAGGAAGGGAGCAGGGAGGCAGTTCAACCTTTCCAGGTAGTGCCTCAGCCTTTGTAGCAGGTAAGAAAAGGCCAGTGTTGGAGCGGCTGTTGCAACCTAGACCTGGGAGTGGTTGGACTTAACTTTCCAGGTGAAAGAGGCTAGGCAACAGGGATCCCGAGCAGAGGAGAACCATGAGTCACGGGAAGCACATGGCTGGTAAGCTGCTGACACACACTTGCATGACCACGGCAAGTGTCTTAGCTGATTTTCAGGCTAGATGGAAGAGCCCTTGAACCTGCGCCTTGGAACATGTGCTTATTGACCCAAGATGGGGCTGTTTATACCTAATCTGCCCTGGAATTAATTGCTTTTTCTTCTTGGAGATCAAGGAGAAAAGATGAACAAATGGGGTCCAATCATGGACTTGCAGAACATTAAGGCCAGGCATGATCTCAGAGAACATCCAACTGCACATCCCATTATACAGACAGTGAACCGAGGCCTGGAGAAGGCAGGGTGGTGGCCAGGGCCTCTCAGCTGAACTGGCATCTTCTTTAACAAGTTTCTGGGCCGTAGAACACTTAAAAAACGGGAGAGGAGTTCTATGGAAGCATTTGTTCTTAACACTGCCTGGCTCGTTGAATAAGATCAGCCCCAAACATCCAAAGACAAAAAGGTAACCCACAGACACCACTGTCACAACAGTGTAGAGAATGGCATTTAGGCAAGTCCCAGGCAGGAACATGGAAAAACGAAGCAGCTGACCCATTAATGTAATTGGCTTGTGGTTGTTTTTTCTTTTTGCTAAACTTTGCTTTATTGTTGTTCTAGTGTTGTTTGTAAAATGAACCTCAGGGAAAGAAGTGCTGAGCGCTGAGAGCTGATACAATTCTCTATCTTAGGCTGCTTACTATATTGGTTTAGCTGCTATGACAAATTAACACAAATTTAACTGTGTGCCTCAAAACCACACACATTTATTATCTTACAGTTCTATATGTCAGAAGTCCAACTGGGGATTCACTGGGCTGAAATCAAGGAGCAGGCAGGGTGGGGGTCTATGGGAGAATTTGGTTTTTGCCTTTTTCAGCATCTAGAAGCTGCCTGCATTCCTTGACTCGTGGCCATGGCCTCTTCTTCTGTCTTCAATGCCAGCAACATTGCATTTATTTGATCATTCTTTTTGTTTTTTTTGAGACAGAGTCTCACTCTGTTGCCTGGGCCAGAGTGCCGTGGCGTCAGCCTAGCTCACAGCAACCTCAAACTCCTGGGCTCAAGCGATCCTCCGGCCTCAGCCTCCCAAGTAGCTGGGACTACAGGCACGCGCCACCATGCCCAGCTAATTTTTTCTGTATTTTTTTAGCTGTCCAATTAATTTCTATTTTTTTTTTGGTAGAGATGGGGTCTCGCTTTTGCTCAGGTTGGTCTCAAACTCCTGAGCTCAAACGATCCGCCCGCCTCGGCCTCCCAGAGTTCTAGGATTACAGGTGTGAGCCACTGCGCCCAGCGGATCTGATCATTCTTGTGTAGGTACATCTTTTTTCTGAGCCAGAAATGTTCCCTGATTTTGAACATTTATGTGGTTAGATTGGACTCACCTGGATAATCCAGGATCCTGTCTCTGTCTCAAAGTCCACGCCCTTAATGACATCTGCAAAGTCCATTTTGCTCGGCAAGGTAACTTATTATCAGGTTCCGGGGATTAAAGTGCAGGCAGCTTTGGGGCCATTATTCTGCCTGCCTATGTACTCTTTTTTTCTCAATGGTCTTTCTAAAAGTTGATGTCACATCTTTTGCAGAAAAGAACAATTTTCATTGTCATAGAAAATATGGCTGAACCAGAATTTTTTTCAAAGATTTTAAATCTTTTTTTAAAAATTCTGTTTTATATTCTGAGTATCCGTATACAGAAAAGGGCACAAATTACAAAGTTACAGATGAATTTTCATAAACTGACCACACCCATGTAATCAGCACACAGATTGAGAAACAGAACATGCCCTGTAGCCCAGAAGTCCTGCTCCTGTCTCCTCTACTCCTCAATGCAATTTACTATTTGTCAACATTAGAAAATGCTGTGTAGGGGCAATACCTGGAGTATTCCTGAAATAAAAAGGAGTGAGCACAAGTGATATTCATTCAGTCATTCAACAAGTATTTTCTGGCACTTGTCCTGGGCGTCAGGGAAAATGGGACGAGTTGATTCGATGCTGGTCCCGTGGCACAGAACCTAGGGAGCAAACTGTGGGGCGGGGAAGCAGGTTGGGAAGCAGCAGAACACAATGCGTTGGCCGAGCCTAACCAGAAGGATGCCCAGGGAAAGTGGGCCCCAACGGTGACAGCATTTGGAGCCGAAAGGCTTGCAGACAAGAGGAACGGCGTGGGCAAAGGCATGGCCGTGGGAACAGGCCGGGGATGCTGTGGGTTTGGGAAGACAAAGAGGGTATTGGACTCGGCAGCGCGGAGGCCTTGCTCACGATGTGGGATCCGCCATTCCCATCTCATTTCCCAGCCCAAACCCGGCTCCCCACACCCAGAACCGGAGCCCTAACCCCTGTACCAGCGCCCTCATTCTGCAGAGGGGGACGCACGCCCGTGGCCAGGCACGCTCCTCCTGATTCCCTCACCGCTCTTCCCACGGGCCCTCCTGTGCGGAGGGAGAACACCCGCCTCGGTGGCGAGGTCGGCCAGTGAGCGGAACACACAGCTGTGAACCGTGATGTCGGGAGGTGAGTGCTGCGCTGTGAAGAAGCAGCAACCGGGTAAGGGAACAGGGAGGGGGAGGTGACGCCTGGGACCCGAAGGAAATGAGGAAGCAAGTTGTGCGAGATGGCGGAGAAGAGGCCTCCAGGCACAGGGAGGGGCCCGGCCTTGACTTCTGAGGAAAGGCAGGGGCTGTGTGGCCGCAGGGGGAGATTAGCTGGGCCAGACCCCGAAGCGCTGGTCTCTCCACGGCCATCTCGCCCTGTGCTTGGCAATGGCCACCGGGGGTGAGGGGGGCGGAGCTGCGGCTGCTTGTCCCGGTCTTCCTCCCTCAGCAGAGGCCAGCGCAGGGATGATGCCCCGCCCGGCCTCGGCCCTGCTCAGGAGCACGTGCCCGGCTGACCTCGCACATTCCCACCCTTGCACCCCCTCATGTCTAGGGGCGTCAAAATAGGGAGAGGCCCCCCCTTGTGCAGCTGAGGAAACTGAGGCTCAACATGCTGCACTGTGCCAGGTGCAGAAGGGTCGGTGGGGGCAGGAAGGGCTTTGCCACCGTGCCCCCCAGGAGACCGGGCGGGGAGTGACCTCTTGCCAGGTTCTGCGGAGGAAGTTCCCAGAAGCCCGCCGGTGCCTCGGTGGCGGGTTGGCGGGTGACGAAGTAAACTCGCGCGGGGCAACGGGGTGGGGGTGGGGGGCCGGAAGGGGCAATGGGAGGGCTCACAGGCGCTATTCCGCGGGAGGGGCGTTCGGGACCGCGGGGGCAGGGCCTGGGGAAGGTGGGCGCAGGCGGGAGGGCGCGGGGAGTGTCGGGGGATAGGTGGCCGGGCGGGGTGCAGACGCGGGATCCCTGAGCGGTTACAGCAGGGAAACGGTGGGCTCCCGAAGGTCGGGGGCGGGCCTCTTGGGAGTGGGCGGGGCCAGGAAGCCAGGGTCGAGTCAGGCCCACCCGGGGGCGGGGCCTGGCGGGGCTGGGGGCGGG
>NW_012152319.1:626190-641094 GCF_000956105.1 Propithecus coquereli
TAGCCCTGCGTGTTGCAATCTCTGCATGTTTGTCTCTGTGCGTGTCTCTCTGCGTGCTCGTCTCGGTGTGTCGCCGTCCTTCCGTATGTCTCTGGGTCTCTGTCCTGTCCTCCATGCACCCCAGGTCCCTGCATCTGGGTCTTTCGTGTGCCCCTGTGTCTCCGTCTCTGCCGTAGGTCCCGCGAGCGCCCCGCACCCTTGTGTCCCTGTGCCTCTTTCTGTTCCCCTGGTCATTCTGTGTCTTTCTCCAGCCGTCCGCGTGTCTGTTTCATGTTCCGTCTCCCTCCTTCCTTTCCGTTGCTCTGCAAGTCCCCTTCCTCCTCTAGGAAGCGCAGCTGCAGGGAGTGTGGGCGTGGGATTTGGGGAGACCCATAGTCCAACACGACAGGGCCAGTCCCCCGTGGGATCCAGGTGGACCTCCCTGGAGCGTGCCTTGGCCACTGTCCCCAGCTCACGCGGATGGTGGAGGCTCCAGCTTCCTGAAGCCTTTGTCTTTCCGCACCCAGCCTTCCTTGCTATCCGTTAGCTCTGACCAGGGACCTGTTGGTCAGTGGCCCCCTGAACCCACCCACTTGGCAGAGGGAGCAGGGCCTGCTGCCTCTCTGGGCGCGATTCTGGTCTAAGGAGGCCCTAAGTCATGGATCTGCTGGGTGGGGTGGGGTCAGGGTGCCTCTTAGGGAGGGGGCCTGGGAGTGCAGGTGTGGGTGGGGTCTCCCAGCCTGGCTGGGTGTGAGGTAATCCATTACTGATGGATTGAGCCCAGATCTCAGCCAAGGAGGAGCCCCCTCTTTTGTAGTCTCCCGTTTGTCATTTTCTCCATGAAAAGACCCCTCCCTTCTCCGTGCAGGGAATGACTTCATACCACATTGTCAGCCATCCCCAACCCCCACCCCCAGTCTGGGCTGGGGATTTCTGAGGGGGCGACAGCACTGCTGAGTAGGGAGTGTCAGCCTTCCAGATTCTACCAGCGCCCCCTCATTCACCACTGGGGAAACTGAGTCCCAAAGAGCAAAGGCATCCACTCTAAGGTCACACAGCAGCCGTCCCCTCAGCAGGCCACGCCTGGGAGGCTGGAGTGAGAAGAGGAAATACACCGGAATCCTCCCTTTTGTGGGACACAGGCTTAGCACAAGGTACTTCTCAGTGAGCAGGTCCCAGCCCAGCCTGTCTGGGAATGGAGCTTTCTTCGAGGAGGGGGCAGGGGTGGTGCTTATGAAGTGGGAGGGACAAGAACATAGGTGTCAGGATTTATTTTTGAGCAGAAATTGGAGAATGCTCATTAATTCATTTAGCAAGCATTCATTGAGTACCTACTGTGTGCCAGCCTGGCAGGCCCACCTGCCACCTGGCACAGAATGAGCTGGGGTGGGTTGAGGGACCATCTGCTGCAGGCCCCTTGGCCCTGTTTTCTCAGTAGCTCCAAGCAGTTCCTCGCTGCTCCCCTGTCCACACATGCCTTCTGTCCTCTTACTGTGTTTACCTGTGAGCATCTTCTTTTCTGTTATCTAGTCCCTGCTGCAAGGAGGCCTCAGGGCCATCCCCTAAGAACAGTGATATCGGCAGCTAGCATTTACTGAGCACTTACTATGTGCCAGATAGATGCTTTATGCATGCTCTGTCCATTTAATCTGACACTGCCAGGTAGCCACATTATGTACATAGCACCATGTGGAGCCTGGGGGTTAGAGAGCCTGAAACTTGCCCTGGGACAGCCAGGGTTTGATGACTCTCACACTATAGCCTCGCCTGCTCTCCTGGCCTCCATTTCTCCCTCCCACACAAGGAATCTCCTCTTACCCTACTCCTGAATTCAGTCCCTGTGGGCTCCGTAGCTCTGCACTTTTACACAGCTGTTTTCTCTTCCTGGATAGCCACCCCTGCTCATTTGCCCCATGAGCACCTCTAGGTCTTCCTTTAAGTCTCAGCTCCAATGCTGCCACCCTGGGAACTCTTTTTTTAAATTTTTAAAAGTTTTTTAGACAGAGTCTCACTCTGTCACCTGGGCTAGAGTGCTGTGGCGTCAGCCTAGCTCACAGCAACCCCAAACTCCTGGGCTCAAGTGATCCTCCTGCCTCAGCCTCCCAAGTAGCTAGGACTACAGGCGTGCACCATCACACCTGGCTAATTTTTTCTATTTTTAGTAGAGGTGGGGTCTTGTTCTTACTCAGGTTGGTCTCGAACTCCTGGGCGCAAGCAATCCTTCCACCTTGGCTTCCCAGAGTGCTAGGATTATAGGTGTGAGCCACCGCGCCTGCCAACCCTGGGAACTCTTCTCTAACTCCGAGGCACACAGTCCTGTTCCACTGCCTGTGTTCTCTTTGTGCTGGGTACATGTCCCTTGGGACAGTCAGGACAATTGTGGCATTGTAATAGTCTGTGTGGCTGTCTCCTCAGTTAGCAGTGAACCCTTGAGGGTATTGCATAGTCTCAGTGCCTTCCATGGGGCACATATAGAACAGGTGCCCAGTAACATTTAGCAAACAAATGAAAGAATTACTTTCTGGACTGGCAAATGAAGGGTGTGGGTGGCCAAGAAGACTGGAATCTTAACTCCTTGGAAGGGCTCACGTTGCCCATCTCTTTCATTTTTCAGAGGAGAGATTTGATGTTCAGAGAGAAGCGAACTTGTTAGGAACTTAATGACCAGAGCAGAGTTAGGACCCAGTGATTGGCTCAAGTACCCAGAACATTTGAAGCCAGAACACTGGCCCCAGGGCACTTGTACATCTACTGAATAGTTAACTTTTTCAATGGGGCAGGGGAGTGGGGGTGGTCAGGATTATGTTTTATCATCTTCATTTTATAGTGGTGACAACCTGTTTATGAATGAATTTAAATCTCTCATATTTTTGTTGTTGTTGTTTAATTAAAGCTCAGGTGACTCAGAACCGTGCTATGTCCTCTGAGGTCGTTTTGAAGGTGTGGGGAAGCCTCAGGTAGAGGCACTTGGCTTTAGACAAGCTGTTGTCATCTCTGAGCCAGTGTCTGTGGGATGGGACAAAGCTTTTGTCCCCAGGTAGGGATTGTCACCTGGCTCTCATGATGAAAGGCACCTTCTAGATCCAGACCTGACTTTCGAGTCTTGTCTGTGGTAGCCTCTGCAGGAGAAGCACCTTTCAGCACTTGCTCTATGTTGGCCCTGATCCTGGCCTTGTGGGAGGGCACGGTCGAGGAGGGAGAGAAGCCAGGTGAACAAGTGACTATTAACTGAAGTAAAAACCCTGCTGGAAGCAGCCAGGGCTGGGGCTGCCTCCCAAGCAGGATTTTGGAGCCACATGAAACTGCTTGTGGTTCCAGGTAACACATGAACCAAGCGGGCCAGCTGAGGTAGCTTCTGTGGGGCTCCAGAATCTTTGAGCTGGGAGGAATCGGTGGTTCAATGTCCAGGTGTATGGATATCTGGGCGGAAGGTGGACAAAGCCTGCCACTTGATCCTGGGCTTGGGCCTTGGACGTCAGCCCGAACATGCTGTGTGGGCAGGCCCCTTTCAACAGGGGTGGCCTGCCTCTGACAGTCAGGCGGTGAATGTGACTCGGCCCCAGGACCTGGCGTGCATTTGAGAAGTGCCGTGAGAGGGTGGGGCTGCATCGTGCTGCTAGCTCTTGGGTCCTACCGTGGCTGAACATTTTTGGAGCCATTCATGCCTGGGCATTTGGGGCTTAACCCCCTTTTAGGAGGCCTAGGGGATTCTTCCTCTCTCTGGAGTGCTACAGGGCAAGAGGAGTGTTCTATGTTCTTTCTTTCCTTTTATCCTTGAAGTGATCCTATGAGGTAGGTATTATATTCTTTGTCCTGAAGAGGGAGCACAGGTTTGGAGGGGAGGTAATATGCCCCCAGCTGTGAGGCTGTAAAGTGGCAGAATCTGTCTGAGTCCAGGCTCTTAACTGCTTCACTCTGCGCAAGGGTGAGGCCCACCCAGGCGGGTCCTGAGGGTACTGATGCTGGGCTGACTCAGATCACATGGCTGCCTGGCCAAGGTGGATCCAGGAGGGGCCCCTGTAGAGCTGTGAGCACTCAGCCAGAGAGGCCAAGACAAGGGAGCCACCAGTGCTGCCCAGGCAGGGGTTGTAGAGTGCATGGCCTCTGAGCAGGGCTGAGGCTGGGTGGGAGAGCAGAGGCTCAGGGGGTGTGGGGGTCATGGCTGGAGCAGTGCCTGGCTGAGAATTTGGTACTTCCTGGTCCTGGCCTCAGGGAGCCTTGTAGATGTGACTTGTGGGTGGCTTGCACTGGAGGGCCAGAGTGCTGAGGACTCTGTCTGCTGCAGTGTTTCCTTTAGTCCTGCTCCCTGGGGCTAGATTCTGTCATTACCCAACTTTGCATGTGAGGAAGCTGAGCTTCAGACAGGAAAGTGACTCACACAAGGTCACTTAGCTGGGAGGTTACAGAGTGGGATTCCAGCTGAGGTCTGTCACATGCAAATAGCCATCCTTGAGATAGTTCCTAGAATGGGCCAGAGAAAAGAGGGGAGGCTGCCTTTCCATAGCCTTGCCTCTGTGTTGAGCCCCTACTGTGTGCCAGGCCCCTGGTACCTCCCTGTGCGTTGGGAAGCGGGCTGCATGCTCTTGGCACTCCGTGTTTTGCTGGGCCAGGGGTAACTGGGCATAAGTGGCAGAGACCGGGGAGGGGGATTTTAGTGGGAGATGGGGCTGGAAAGGAAGACTGTGGGGCCCTGGCTAAGCACTCCAGCCTTTGGGCCTCAGTATCCTCATCTGTAAAATAGAGACAATGAACTCTCCAGAGACTTGGGGATTGTATGGGAGAAGTGACAGGTAGTAAGTGAGATGCAGCAGGTACAGGCTAAGCACAGACCCCGGCACAGGGTCGGGCACAATCGTGCTGCTGCTCTTATTGTCCAGGATACAAAACACCTGACCCAGTGTCCGCACGTAGAATCACAGTTGTATTCATACCCTGAAGTTCAGGCTGCTTTACAGTCACTGGGGACCATCCCCCTGCTCTCCCGGGGCCCCTGGTGTCCCCCCAACCTGAAGGCAGTCAGAGCTGGTTGTGGGCCAGCACAGCAGGGAGGAAGCGTGGCCATTTGGAGTGGCAGCAGGGCCTCTTTCAGTTCCTGGGCCTATTTTAAGGCTTGTGGGTTCCCGCCTCTACCTGTTCCTAGGCCCAGAGCGGCCCAGGAGGCTCTTTCCTGAGGCAGGGACACTGTGTCCTTTCAGGGGAACCAGAAGACTCTGGACCTCACACTTTAAAGAGGCTGAGGGCCACCTCTGCAGGAACGGCTCTGCCAGCCAGGGTGAGAGTGCTGTGCTGCCCTGCCCCGTGGCCTGGGGCCTGTTGGTTGCCGCCCTCTGCTGTCAGCCTTCTGCAGAGGGGCTTCTGCTGCTTGGGCCTCTCCTCGCTGTCCTTGGGTCTCCTGCGTCCTTCATGGAGCCAGGAAGACTCATGAATATCAGCCAAGCCACGAGGCCGCTGAAGAGAAGCCCAGGGCAGGACACTTGTTAATAAACATCCTCAAAATCCCAGGACAAATTTTTTCCAATAAAAAAGTGTTATATGCACATTATAGAAACTGGAAAATAGAAGAGAGAGGAAAAAGTTATTCCTAGTTCCAGTTACCCAGGGACACAACTATTAACTTTGCGAAGTCTCACCCTCTGATCCTTCCAGAGCCTTTTACGTGATATTCTGTACAGAGATTTTAAAAATCATGTCTTATCACTTAAAATTCCTAAAACATTTTCCATGTTGTTTATAATCTAAGTGTTATTTAAATGACTACACAATAGTTGAGTGGATGTGCCATAATTTACTTAATTGGTCTTGTTGGAAACTTAGCTTGGATCCAGGTTTTCACTGTTACAAATAACTTGCAACAAACCTGTTTATATCTGAAAAGGTTTCTGTATTTGGGGTATTTTCTTTAGGAACTGGGGAGGACATTTCTTAGAGGCTGCAGTCTGACCCGCAAGGGCAGGTCGAGGACCACAGATGGTGGACCGATGTTTACCAGACTTAAGGAGAAACTTTCTATTTTATTTATTGATTGATTGATTGAGACAGAGTCTCACTCTGTGGCCCTGGCAGAGTGCAGTGGTGTCATCGTAGCTCACTGAAGTCTCAAACTCCCGAGCGATCCTCCTCCTTCCTGCCTCAGCCTCCCCAGTAGCTGGGACTACAGGCACGTGTGCTACCATGTCCAGCTGATTTTTCTGGTTTTAATAGAGATGAGACTTCGCTTTTGCTCAGGCTGGTCTCGAACTCCTGACCTTAAGTCATCCTCCCTTCCACCTCGGCCTCCCAGAGTGCTAGGATTACAGGCGTGAGCCACCGCACCTGGCCTAAGGAGAAAATTTTTAAACAGTTGGTACACAACAGAAAGAACGGTGAGCTGCATGAGATAGCAATGAGCTTCCCGGCACAAGGGTGTGCAAGGAGCTGAGAAAGGATCCAGCATCAGACCAGACTCTGGGCCAGGTGCCCTGTAGGTGTATGCTTCTCTGATCTTGTCCTCTCACCCCCAGGTTCTGTGCCGGGGGTTTCAGGCTTGTCTCCCCAGGGCAGGAAGCAGAGGCCCCCTCGTTCCGCAGCCGAGGACGGCGAGGCCTGGGAGCTGAGCCTCTGAGCACAGGCCAGGCTGGCTCTCGCCAGCAGTGGCTGCCCCTCTCCCGTTCTCCAGGTCACCCCCCTACTCCAGGCTACTGCAGTCCACCTGGGCCTCAGCAATAACAGACATTGGCCCCACAGGTCAGTACATGTGCCTGGCTACCTGTGCTGAGGCCCTCTGGGTGCAGTGGCAAGCCCCAGTCCCCGCTCTTCCCACTAGGGGTTCTGGGGGTGGGGTGGGGGAGAGAACCCCTGGAGAGGTGGCAGCAGCCCTTGGTTAGTCCCAGCCCTTCTCTTCTGTGCTCAGGAGAGCCCTTGTCCCTATCTGGGCCTCAGAGCTCTCACCCACACAGTGATAGGCTCAGGGGCTCAGCGGTGGGCTTTGTAAACAATACTTCACTTAATTCCCATAACCCCAGTGAGGCAGGATTGTTATACATATTTTACAGAGAAAAAATGGAGGCTCAAAGAGTTGGGTAGAGCTTCCGGTTGGTCTTTTCTGCCAGTTTGGGTCTGGCTGCACTCAGCTTCCTAAGACGGCAGAGCTTGCTGCCCGTCACCCAAACCCTGCAGTGTCCCTGAGGGGCTGGGCTGGGTCACCGTCACAGCTTCCTGAGAGCAGCTGCAAGATCCCCTGGTGAGTTAGAGTCCAGCGCAGGTGCCCCCCAGGAGGTGGCCAGGGTGCTTTCACGCTGACTTTAGGCATGTTCTGACAATCTATATGATTTCCCCGAACTGCCCAGGTGATGTCCTGCCTCTGGGCCTTTGGACATGCTGCTCCCCTGTGCTGGAGTGGCCTTTCCCACCTGGTTCTGCCGACTTCTATGGGGGCTCATGGCTGGGGAATGCTTGGCCCGCACTGGGGACTCAGGCAGTCTCTGCTCTTGGCCTAGCAGTTGTGCTTACTCGTGTCACTTTGGAACTTCAGCCCCAGCTTCCTGGATCACCCCGCCTGCCTCAGTCTACCTACTCTATCACACAGAACCATGGGGAACTTTAAAAACAAAATTCCTGCTCCATCTAGGCATCTAAGGTAAAATCTTCCTGGTGGGGCCCGGGAGTCCACCATGGTGTAAACACGTTCCCTGTGTGTTTGGGTGTGTCAGTCATGGTTGGTGACCACTGATAAGTCCAGTTATCACTCTGCCCCATTTTATGGATGGGGCCACTGAGGCTCAGAAGGGGGAGGGGACTGGCTATGATGCCCTTTCCCCCACCTTTCTTGCTGTGACTGACCTGGTTCCACTCCCACTTGCCCATTCTTGGACCTGCCTGGGCCGACTGGCTGAATCCCAACACCACGACCTTTCATGTCCACAAGAACATTCCGGTAGGGGTGGGTGGGAAAGGAAATGCCCTGCGGGGCGGGCGGGGCCATTCCCCACCCCAGAAATGTCTGCACGTCAGGCAAATGGAGGTTGAGGTCAAGTACGAACCACTGGCTCAGCTCCAGCAAATGGGAAGGCAGTGGGCCAGTGTGCTTAGGAGCCCTGTCCCCTGTCCCTATTCTGAAGGCAGGCATTCAGCATTCTTCTGCGAGGAGACCTGACTCTGGGCTTCCTGTGCCTGATGAGCTCCTGGCAGGCAAGGGGGGAGGCAACTTACTTCCAGTTTCTTGTTTTGGCTCAGGCAGCAGCATGTCCCCTAGGTCACAGCCTGTCCTGGGGGAGCTGGGATGGAGCCTGAAGGACCTCAGAATTCAACCAGCCTAGCCCTGTCACTGGTGCACATGGGGAGGGGGCTCAAACAGGGAGATGGCTGATCTCACCACTGCCACCTGGAGCCCACTGCACAGGTGGGGAGACTGAGGCCTGTTAGTGGCAGGCAGAGTGTCCTTATTGCACGTGTGCATCGTCTTTAATGTAAAAGTCCCTTGTGTTTGGATGTGCTTTGAATCTTAAAAAATGCTTTTCACACCTGGGGTAATACTTACAACAGAAAAAGGGAGAAAAGCAGAATACAAAACTACTTTTTATGAAAAGCGTTTATTATCTATGTAATTAGAAAAGTGCTCTCTCCTCTGCACTCTCGGATGTCCCCACAGCAGTGCTAAGCAGAATGCAGGAGGGATATTGTCCCCATTTACGGAGGGAATCGAGGCTCAGAGTAGCAGGCAGGCCTGGAGTGAGGCAGCCCTGGGCTGGGCTTCTGCCTTCTAGTTCTTTCTAAAACATTGCTTCATGGGCACCTTTCTAGCAACAACACTACACAAGCCCGTTGTGCCCATTAATTTCTTACTTTCTCCGCAGTTTCTGTCCCTGAGTATACATTCTTGTGGATTTGCAGTCACTGCTGCCTCACTCATGGAGGTCCTATTTATTGAGCCCTGGGGATGTCGAGTGGAGTGGGGGTCGGCCCTGCCTTCCCAGGACTCAGCGCTTGCCGGGGTGGGGGGTGGGCCTAGCGGCAGCCCGGTAGAAGGTCCTGATTCATGCCTCTGGTTCCTTGCCATTGCCCTGGTGTCCTGTCCACACTTTCACTGGGACCAGCCCAGACACCCCCAGATTTCCAGGCCCCGCTGCCCATGTAGGGGTCGAAAAGTATCTTTCTTCCCATCTTAGGCTTATGGTTGAGGCCCCTTTAACAAAAGATTAACAAGAGGAAGGCATGAGCATTGATTTAGTATAAGTTTTACATGACACGGGACCCAAAGAAACAGTGTAAGCCTGTGTAATTTTTATGCTAGGGCTGATGAAGAAGGGGACAGTCGTGGAGAGGTATGATTGGGTAAAAAAGTACGATCTGATCGTTATAAACTGGGGACTTAGCAAGCGTTGAGACTCTTCTCTGTGACCCTGTGTCTTCAGAGATAAGGATGCTCCTTCCCTCTGGACCTAGGGAGGGCTAGTCTCCGTGAGGGTCTTTGCCACCTGCTGCCAGGGAGAAGGGCCAGGGAAAGGTGAGAGTGACCCTCTTCTGCTGTTTTCTCAAATGCCCGGGTGTCATATTTTGGGGTAGTATGGTCTGAGCCCCATCACCAACTGCCTCTCGGACATCTGTCCCCACCTGAATGTATCACAGGTACCTCTAACTCAGCCTGACCATGCCTGTTGCTCCTCTGTGTTCCCTAAGCCACAGGCCGAGAGTTGGCCCTCCCTCAGCCCACTCAGCCTGCTGTGGCTGAGTTCTGGGCCATGTCTGGGCTCTCTCTTCCCCCCCTGTCTGGTCCAGTCTGTCCCTGCTATGCCTACACCTGATGGTGTCACACTCTGCTGCTTACACCTTTGCAAACCTCTTGTCTACCAGGCAGAACATCCAAGACCCTTGGTAACCTGCCCTGCTGACTGCCTGAGCCCAAGCCATGTGATTCCTTGGAAGGGTTCCCCAAGGGCCCCTCCACACTTTGCCACTCCCTCTGCCTGGAGTTGCTCTCCTCACTCTGTTGTTGGGGGAGCCTCAGTTCTCAGCACAAGGGCCCTTCCGTGGCCTCTTCTGACTCCTTGGTGGAGTCGGCCACCAGTTCCCTTTGTTCTGGATGGCACCTGCTGCCAGCCCTGTGACACTGCAAAGCCCCCTCTGTCCCTCACCCACCTGAGCCCTTTCCAGGGCTCTGTCAGCACTGGTCTGTGTCCCCGTCCCAGCTCAGGGTAGATCAATGCCTGAGCACAGCCCTTGGGAGCAGCCCGGGGAGGTGCCTGGGGGTGCATCTGGAGGATGGGTGAGTGGAATCTGTTGAGTGCAGGGCTTATTTGTTGGGGAGCAGGCCTTTGAGTGGGGCATTCCCTGCAGAGGGTCCCACCTGAGCAGAGACAGCAGGAAAAAAAAGCAAAGAAGGTTCCAAAATCAATTTGCTGGGCTGCTTCAGGGGAATCACAGCAGCTCTCTGGGCCTCCGTTTCTCATGACAGAGTAGGACTGGTTTCTGCTCTGTCTGTACCTGGGGGGGGAGCAGGGGTCATGGAACCTGCCTGGGACAGTGGGCAGAGCCGAGGGCCTCAGTTTCCTGTCCTGCAAATTGGGCAAGGAAGGTTGAGTCGGGTCACTGCTTGCAGCTGAGGTTCTTGGACACAGGTTCAACAGTCCACACTCACAACTGCTTAAAACGGAGTCACTTGTAAAAAGCCCTGTTGACAAGCAGGGCCAGCTGCTCAGGGAGGCCAGTGCCATGTGTGCTTGGGTACGGGGACAACAAAAATGAAGGAAAAAAGACAAATGGGAAGATTCACATACCCACCTCCACCCCACAAAATGAAAACATGAACCGTGTCATCCCACCACCCTGCACATTTTGGGGCACATTTTTGAGGTGCTGACCCAGGTCTGCCTGAAACCGCCCCACCTGCCAGGAAGGCTGGGGTCTAGGATTCCGGATTCCTCCTGTTCCAGGCAGGAGCGAGCTGCCCCTGCATGCACAGGGTGCCGGTTAGCTGCAGCTCAGCTCGGGAGTCCTCTGCCCCTGCTGCAAACCCCAGTGAATCAGCCAGAGCTGCCGCGCTGCTGCGGGGTGCAGGGATGAGGTCATCTTCACCCAGAGGCTGCGACGAGAAGGCTCTGCATCCAGGAGCCTTCCCTGAAGTCCGGCGAGGCCAGCTGTCTCGCAAGGACATTTGGAGCCAGAGCAACCTCCATTTCCTTTGCTGAGGGCCTGGTATTGTATCAGCAGTATTTCAGGTAGAGCAACCTGTGACGAACGGGGTGTCTTCCGGTTGGCAGAGAGGTTAAGGTGCTGGTTTGGGGGTGCCTAGCAGCAGTGGGTTTTGGACCTAATTCTCACTGCCTGGAGGCGGGGACCTGTCCTTCTCATGTGCAGAGGTACCTTTTTCTCCAAGGAGAGGCATTTGATGCCCTTTTTTTCTGAGTGGCCTTGTCCCAGTCAAGTGTATGAGGAAGAGCCCAGTCCCCTGGTTTCATAGTGAAGGACATCTTACAAGAAGTGAGAGTAAAGGAGGCTTTGAAAGAGGATTTGTGCGTGGGAGGGCTTGTTCCCGAGGGGGAAGTTGCCTAGCAGAGGGTGTGGGACTGAGCAGGGACTGAGAACCCAGGCATGAGGAGCCAGTGGGAGAGGGGCCCCCTGGGGTGGGGTGGCCCTTGTGGGTTGGTCTGGCCTCCAGAGGGAGCACCAGATGGCAGTGAAGGTGGAACGGCTGAAGGCGCCCTTGAGTCCTCGTTTTGTGGCTCGTCTGCCTGCACACCGAGGGCCCGTGCTGGGCTGGTGCTGGGCACAGGGGTGAACGGCACTGGCACACACGGGCGGGTGGCTGGGTCTAGTTGTGTGCCTGGCTCCCTGCTGGGAGCCTGAGCAGTGAGTCGGGAGTGAGGAAATGAGTGAGTTCTTCTGGCTGGGTTTTAGCATCTCCACAGATGCGGTGACCTGGTTGGAGTAAGTGGGCTCTGAGCATCTCTTCAAAGCTACCTGAGCTTCGAGGAATCTGCTGCCACGTAGCACGTTGGGGCAGAGGCGGGAGGTGGAATAGACTGGGCTGTGGCCGGGGCAGTGGCCGAGTGGTCTCAAGCCCAGGCAGTTGAGTAGGGCGGGAGCTGGGGTTGCCGGCTCCTGTCTGGGATGGGGCACTCTTGGTGGGTGTCAGCAGAAGCTGAGAAACCACTCTGGAGAATGGGGCTGGTCCTGTAGGAGGCCATTTTCTGTGGGAGCAAACCCACAGTTAGGAGTTTGAATCAGGCCCCAGGGATGACGAACCCATAGGCGTTGGGAATTTGAATCTGGAGCTACTGTTTTGGCTTGATGATTGTGCTTAGGACAGATCCGAACTTCTGGAAACAATCCACAGGGTGTGAAGTGGCACGTGTGGCCACATGATGGCTGGGCAGCTTTGCAGGAATTGCTGCTTTATGGGGACTGCAGTCCAGCGGGCCACTCTGGTGGAGGCCCCTACTCCCATGAAAGGGACTTGGGGTCAGAGTTTATTCCTCATTGTACCCTGGGACCCCACGTAATGCCTGGCACAGAGCAGGCCAGCATTATGAACTGGGTAACCTGGACTTAAGGCCTCGGTTTCCTTTACTGTAAAGTGGGTTATTAGTGAGATCACAGATGTTCTCTGAGGGTTGTGAAAGCACTTTGAGGATTTCACAACATTGTGCAAATCTTAGAAGGAGGGACCGTGACTAAGTTCTTGCTGATGGTGGCTTTGGGGTGAGTGCAAAAGTTGCCCTGGTGTTTTCCGAGTGTACTGAAAGCTGGGGTCCATCATGTCGTGAACTTACTTGTTCGGCATTCGCTGGCTCCCTGTTGCGGACGCTGCCCCATGCTGGGCACCAGACTGCCCTGCCAGCAAGGTGCCTTGTCTCAGTGGGGCAGGGCACACATGGACAGGTAGTCAGGAGCCAGCCGGACAGGACCGTGGCGTAGAGCTGACAGTGTGTTGTAGGCAGCTCTGGGCCGTGGTCTGGCCCTGCCACGTACTTGCAGGGTGACTTCAGATGAGGGACTCAGGCCTTGAACTTCAATTTCCTCATCAGGGAAATGAAGATAGTAATTTTTACCTCATGGGATCTTTGTGAAGATCAAATGAGATGCGGCAGCTCAACGTGGGTGCTCCCAGGTGGAAGGGGTCAGGTGCTTGGGTACAGGTAGTGCGTAGGGCATCTTGTGGGGCCCCAGCAGGGTCAGGGAAGGCCCTGTGTGGGGGTGGGCTGGGAAGGAACGGACCTCTGGCAGGTGACAACTGAGCAGACTCGCACAAGCCTTGCGGTGCAAGCAGAGACCCACTGGAGAGGGAGCGTGGCCTGCTGGGGGTGCGGGGCGTTTGCTCAGGGAAGAAGGGCCTGCACGGCAGGCTTTGGGGGCTGTCTGGAGAGCCTGGCTCACCTGGGGAAGGAGCGTGCAGAAGACTCAGAACCAGGCAGAGGTTTCAGGCTCACATCATCGAAACCCGTGCCTCCCTCAGGCCATAGCACAGGCCAGGCCAAGCCCATGGGATCGCTCACATGGGGACCCGCTGACCAGTGCTTCTCCCCCCAAGTGCCTCCTGCACAGTCCTTTGTATTTTGTGCCCCGAGGGAGGGCCCAGAGAGGCTCCGGGGAGGGCAGCTGATGAAAGGCCCTATTGAGGGGCCACAGAAGCGTATTCATCCTGCCTGGTGGGGAAGCTTCCAGAGGGCCAAGGGTCACCTTGGACTCTCCCCAAAGAGGCCAGTTCACCCCCCACTTCTGGGCGGTGGCCAGGGCTGATGAGCCAAGCAAGCTCTCCGGAGGCCCCTCTCAAGTCCCTTGGCCCAGATGGCTGGGGTCAAGCCCCCGAATTCTACAGCCAAGCGCCATTCATCTGTCTTCCCCACACCAGAGATGCCTTCTCGACCCCTCCCCGCCAAACCCTCCCGCTCTGGTTCTCTCTGTGCCCTGTTCCTTCCCCTGGGGCCTTTCCTCTGTCCTGGCCTCACTGGCGTTTCCCCCGACAGGGCAGGGTGCACAGCCTTCCTCCAAATCCTGCTTGCCCCTGCAGCTCCAGGGGGTAGGGACCACCTGGATTCTGCTGTCTCCACACCCAGCACTGAGCCCAGGGCCTGCGCTGACTGAACTCCAGGCTGTTTGCTCCAGACTAAACGGTGGGTGGATGAACTGGTTCCAGCACCAGCTCTAACCAGCTGTGTGAGCTGGGCAGCCTCTCCCTGGGCAGTGCCCTCATTTGTAAAATGAAACGTGCTTCATGGGGTTGTGAAATCAAGAATGTAAATGTTCAGCACAGTGCCTGCCACACGAAGCCCTCGGTGTATTTGTAAACACACTGCAAAATATTTGAAAAATAGGAGAAGGTTGTCACTGCACCACTGTTGACAGTTACCATGATGGGCCTTTGGGTGAACTTCCAGTCTTTCTTCCTAGACATTTTTTTGGAAAGACAGTTCCCTTCATTTAAGTATTTAGGTGTGTATAATTTTGTGTCCTGGCTTTTCCTCCTATTATAAGCCTTTTTTTGAGTAACTGCATCGTTCTTAAAAATATTTTGGTTACTTTTTGAATAGGTAAACGTGCTTAGGGTACATTAAAAAGGTATGAGAAGATTCATAATGAAAAAACTAAGTCTCCTTTCTCTTCCCTAGTTTCTCTCTCCAAAGGCCATGAAGACACTAGTGATGGTGCAAATAATACTTGGTGACACTGGGTGATCCTTGATGTTAACACCAGGTGCTCTTCATTGCTAAACCTGGGTGCTCCTCGGTGCTGACCCTGAGGGCTCCTGGGTGTGGACCCCAGGTGTTCCTCATTACTAGGCCCAGTGCTCCTCGCTGCTGACCGCAGGTGCTTCTCATCGCTATGCCTAGTGCGCCTAGCTGGTGACTCCAGGTGTTCTTCATTGCTAGGCCCAGTGCTCCTGGGTGCTGACCCCAGGTGTTCCTCATTGCTAGGCCCAGTGCTCCTCGCTGCTGACCGCAGGTGCTTCTC
>NW_012152319.1:642829-644248 GCF_000956105.1 Propithecus coquereli
GGAGGATCGCTTGAGCCCAGGAGTTTGAGGTTGCTGTGAGCTAGGATGATGCCACGGCACTCTAGCCGGGGCAACAAAGCGAGACTCTGTCTCAAAAAAAAAAAAAAAAAAAATCCTCAAGTACCCAAGGAGGCAGATGGCATTGTTACCACCGTGCTGCAAATTAGGAAACGGGCATCCAGAGGTTTTGGGATTTGCAGCCAGAACTGCTGGAGCCAGGGCGGCCCCGGCAATCTGGCTCCCCTCTCCAGCTTCTTCACTGGGCACTCTCCACCCTCCCAGCCTGCCCCACCGTGCTTCGTGCATGGCAGCATTGACGTCATTGTAAATTATTCACTTTAATAGTGAAAATCTCTAATATTGATCTGTTCCCCACTTCATTCATCCTAGAGATCTTTTCTCATAAGTACAGATAGAGCTGCTTCAGTTCTTTTTAACTTATTGTAATTAATTATTATATTTTTTAGTTTTTTGAGACAGAGTGTTGCTCTGTTGCCCCAGGTCGAGTGCAGTTTTGTCATTATAGCTGACTGCAACCTCAACCTCCTGGGCTCTAGCAGTCCTCCTGCCTCATCCTCCCAAGTAGCTGGGACTACAGGTGCATGCCACCGAGCCTGGCTAATTTTTCTTTTTTTTCGGTAGAGACGGGGTCTCGCTCTTGCCCAGGCTGGTCTTGAACTCCTGAGCTCAAGCAATACTGTTCTCTCCTCAGAGTGCTGGGATTACCCGCGTGGCCCCTTTGTGTTTCCCTCTGCTTTCCATTCTGTTTTAGTTTTTAACGCATTGTACAAAACTTAGTATTTATTAAATAAATTAACCCCCATTTAAGAATTCCGATTATTTTTCCATTGTGGTATTTGTTTTTTACTTTGTTTATGGTATGTGTATGTGGGAGTTTATTTATTTATTTTTTCTCACTGTGGAAATTTTTAATTTTTTTTTGGCTCATATACAACAGAAATTTATTTCTTTCAATTTTGGAGGCTTGGAGGTCTAAGATCAAGGTTGCAGCAGATTGGATGTGTGGTGTGGGCCCATTTCCTGGGTCATAGATGGCACCTTCTTGGTGTGTCCTCACATGGTGGAAAGAGGGAAATTTTTAATTTTTATATAGCTTGATTTATCATTTTCTTTAATAGTTCTTATATTCTAGTTAGAAAGGTTTTTCCCTTTCTGAAGGAATAAAAAATTCTCTTACCGTTTTTTTCCTTTTTTTGGCCAAGTACGGTGTTCATGCCTATAATCTTAGCACTCTGGGAAGCTGAGGCGGGAGCGTCGTTTGAGCTCAGGAGTTCGAGACCAGCCTGGGCAACAGCGAGACCCCGTCTCTGCAAAAAGTAGAAAAAATACCTGGGCTTGGTGGCGTGTGCCTGTAGTCCCAGCTGCTGGGGAGGGTGAGGCAGGAGGATTGCTTGAGCC
>NW_012152319.1:644298-645990 GCF_000956105.1 Propithecus coquereli
TCGCTTTGCCTAGTGCGCCTAGCTGGTGACTCCAGGTGTTCTTCATTGCTAGGCCCAGTGCTCCTGGGTGCTGACCCCAGGTGTTCCTCATTACTAGGCCCAGTGCTCCTCGCTGCTGACTGCAGGTGCTTCTCATTGCTATGCCTAGTGCTCCTAGCTGGTGACCCCAGGTGTTCCTCTTTGCTGGGTCAGGTGCACCTGGTGCTGACCGCAAGTGTTCCTTTTTGGTAGGCCCTTTCCTCCTGGGACCTGACCTAGGTATTCCACATTGCTAGGCCCTTTACTCCTGGGTGCTGACCTTAGGTGTTCCTAATTGCTAGGTCCAGTGCTCCTGTGTGCGGACCCCAGGTCCTCCTTATTGCTGTGCCCGGGGCTCCTACCTGCTGACGCCAGGTGTTCCTGATTGCTAGGCCCTTTCTCCTGGGTGCTGACCCAAGGTGTTCCTAATTGCTAGGCCCGGTTCTCCTGGGTGCTGACCCCAGGTCCTCCTCATTGCTATGCCCAGTGCTCTTACATGGTGACCCCAGGTGTTACTCGTTGCTAGGCCCTTTGCTCCTGCTTGACCCCAGGAGTTACTCGTTGCTAGGCCCGCTGCTCCTGCCTGCTCACCCTAGGTGTTTCTCATTGCTAGGCCCTGTGCACCTGAGTGCTGACCCCAGGTTTTCCTGATTGCTAGGCCCGGTACTACTCCTGGGTGTTAACCCTAGGTGTTCTTCATTGCTAGGCCCTAGGCTCTTGGGTGCTGACCCCAGGTGTTCCTAATTACTAGGCCTGGTGCTCCTGCGTGCTCACCGGAGGTGTTCCTTATTGCTGGGCTCAGTGCTCCTGGGTGTCTACCCCAGGTATTCCTGATTGCTAGGCCTGGTGGTCCTGGGTTCTGACCCCAGGTGTTCCTCATTCCTAGGTCTGGTGTTCTTGGGTGTTGACCTGACATGTTCCTCACTGCTAGGGCCCCTCCTCCTGGGTGCTGACCCCAGGTGTTCCTCCTTGCCTAGGCCGTGTGCTCCTTGGGTGGTGACCCCAGGTATTAGTCATTGCTAGGCCCTTTACTCCTGGGTGCTGACCCCAGGTGTTCCTCCTTGCTAGGCCCTTTGCTCCTGGATGCTGACCTCAGGTGTTCATCATTGCTAGGCCCAGCACACTAGGTGCTGACTCCAGGTGTCCTCAGTGCTAGGCCTGGTTCTCCTGGGTGATGCCCTCATATTCCTCATTGCTAGCCCTGCTACTCTTTGGTGCTGAACCCAGATGTTCCTCATTTCTAGGTTCGGTGCTCCAGGGTGCTGACCCCAGGTGTTCCTCATTGCTAGGCCTGGTGCTCTGAGGTCTTGACTTGAGGCGTTCCTCATTGCTCGGCCCTTTGCTCCTGGGTGCTGATCCCAGGTGTACCTCATTTCTATGACTGGCATTCCTGCCTGCTGACCCTAGGTTTTCCTGGTCGCTAGGCTGGGGCTCCTGGGTGCTGACCCCAGGTGCTCCTCGTTGCTAAGCCAGGGTGCTCCTGTGTGCTAGCACACTTCAAAGGGCTTGACGTGGATGGAGTAATTTAGGGTGCCGGGGCTCATGCCTGTAATCCTAGCACTCTGGGAGGCCGAGGTGGGTGGATCATTTGAGCTCAGGAGTTTGAGACCAGCCTGAGCAAGAGCGAGACCCCGTCTCTACTAAAAATAGAAAGAAATTAATTGGACAACTAAA
>NW_012152319.1:646450-650170 GCF_000956105.1 Propithecus coquereli
ATTTTTAGTTTTCCAGCTAATTTCTTTCTATTTTTAGTAGAGACGAGGCCTCACTCTTGCTCAGGCTGGTCTCGAACTCCCGAGCTCAAACGATCCGCCCGCCTCAGCCTCCCAGAGTGCTAGGATTACAGGCGTGAGCCACTGTGCCCGGCCTTCCGTTACTCTTAATACCTTTTTGTAGTCTGATTGCAATGTCTAGTACCTTAGAACAATGCTAATAATGGTGGATTGTGATAATACTTAGATTCTAACTTAGTTGAAATATATATCACGTTTAAGGAAGTATCTCTTTATTCCTGTTTTATTGAGACTTTTTAAAAATCAAGAATGGGTATTCTATCAAATGCTCCTCTAGCATCTGTGGAGATGATCATTGTGTTTTCTCTTTTGAGCTATAAATAGATATGAACATATTAATAGATTTCCTAATATTGGACCATTCTTTATTCCTGATTAAATCCTCCTTGGCCAATGGCATATATTTTTAATGAATTGCTGGATTCTTTTTCGTACTATATTTAAATTTTTATGTTGGAGTGAGATTAGCCTGTCATTTTCTCTCTCTCTCTGTTGTCTTTGGAATCAATGCTATGCCTCCTTGTTAAAAAGAATTTGCAAGTTTCTTAGGCTCTAAAAATGTGTGAGTAGCCCTGGAGGTAGCTAGCTGTTTCTTGAAAATCTGGTAGAATTGCCCTCTCAAAAGCATCTCTTGGCCTACTAACTGCCAATGTACTTTTTGGGGGAGTAGCTCTTGGACATTTTTCTCCATTGTAATACACGACCATCATTTTAAATGTCTGCAAACTATTTTAATTAGGGCTTTACGATAGCTTGCTTAATGGTCTAGAAAAGGATTGGGGTGGGTTTCAAGGAATGCCTCCTAAAATCCGATTCATGATTGTTCCCAAGGCCTGGTTAATGGAAAATTATTCCAAGTTATTAATAGTAACAACAGTAGCAGTTGTCATTCATAGAGTGTTTATAAGTGCTAGTCCCTCTGCTGAGCACTTTATATTGTCTCATTTGGTCTCCATAGCAACTGTAGGAAGTAGCTGTTCTGCTGATTTTACTGATGAGGAACCTGAAGGTCTGAGAGGTTAACTAACTTACCCAAGTGGGCAAGGGTCAGGAATGTGAGTCAGGTCTACTGTTGAACTCTGATCTGACAAAGGCTTCCCCCAGCCCCATATTGGGATTGTATTCATGTGAAAAGCCACATAAGATATAAAGTTCCCTTCCTTTTCTGTATACATCTGAAGAATGATCTCCATGGAAAATAATTTAATTATGTTAAATTGGCACTGTGCTGGGAAGTGGACCCCATGGTCTGGTCCTTGCTGTGCATGAAGCGTCTCTTCCTTCCTGGATTTCACAGGACGCCCTGAGGGCACTTCAGGGCTCAGAATGGCCCCTGTGAGCCTGATGTCCTCCTCTGTCCCCCACAAATCAGGAGCGTATGGGGGGACTTTGGAAGCCTGAATCGCTTTCCCAGCTGTTGACCAGATGACCCCTGGGTGTCCTCATTTTCCTCATTTCTGAAGCAGCTAGAAGAATCCTGGCCCTGTGTGTGCTTATATACGGGCTTGGAGAGAATGTTGGCTCTGTTTTGAGGGCTTGGGTTGGAGTCCCAGCTCCTGCCTGTACCACCCTGTGCCAGTGAGCCACTTGATCCCCAAGCTTTGGTTGCCCTATCTTGAAAATGAAAGCTGAGGTTTAAAACTAAACTGAGGTTGCTCCCTCCTCATAAAGTTGCCATGCGGATCTGAAGATGTAACGGGTGAAAGGGCTTTATAAGCTGTAGAGTGCAGGGGACCTGCGAGTGTCATCACTGCCCTTCATTCCTTAAACCAGTACTGTTGAGCTGTTGGTACTGTTGTGTTCCCGATTCAGTCCTGCAGAAGGAGGCGAGCACCTGTGGCAGCACAGGTGAAGATGGCTGCACAGGGCCTGGGAGGCATAGGTGTGGTGCTCACCACTCTGGGCACCCTCTCTGCCACTCTGCCAGGTCTGGAGTTCCAAGAGAGTGACTCACAAAAGCAGGTCGCTCACCTGAGGCAGGGGAGGCGGCAGGATCCCCACGACCCCATGTGGAGCTGACTGATGTCAGTTTTCCTGATGCAGTCTGTCCTCATTACTCAGAGATTCTGTGTTCGTGAATCTGCCTACTCACTAACGTTTATTTGTAGCCCCTATGTCAGTACTCATGGCACTTGTGGTTAATGACAGACATTTGGAGAATGGTGAAAATTTTGAGTCACCTGACACGCACGTTCCCAGCAGAGGTCAAGCAAGGCTGCTCTGCCTCTGTGTTTTAGTGCCCGCACTATAAATAAGTGTCCTTTCCCCAGTCTGTTTAGTGCCATGTATTTTGCACATTTTGTGCTTTTTTTGGTGATTTAAAATGGTCCCCAAATGGTCCTGGACTGAGATTCTGTCTAGTCCCAGGCACAAGAAGGCTATGGTATGCTTTATAGAGCAAATATGTGTATTAGATAAGCTTCATTCAGGCACGAATGCTGTTAGCCGTGAGTTCAATATTAGTGGATGAACTATATGTTAAATAAGGTGTTCAAATAGAAACCATACATAAAACAAGGTTATGAATTGATCAGTTGGTGAAAGTGAGGTCAGGGGCTCGCAGGAACCTAGGAGCAGTAGGTCAATATTTGCTAATTCAGTGTTCACAGCCACTTTATAGAACATAGGTGACACGGATAAGGAGAGTGGGTTGCAATTGCTGCTCCTTAGGACCCCAGGCCCGGAGGGAAGGCAGGCCCCGGGCACGGAGCTGTCCCTGGTGCTGCCCGCTTGAGTCTGGCTGAGCTCCAGGGCCCTGCTTCTGCTCCCTTAAGTCTCCAGTGTACTCAAGGGTGGGGAAAACCTGCAGCCCCACTGGCCAGACAGCTGGGGTACAGGGACGAGAGAGTTCGGGAGGCTGGAAGCTCTTGGTGGAGTAGCAGCCCCCAGGGCTTGTCTACCCGGGGGTTTCTTGTTGGGCAGGCCTCAGGAAAGGATGAAGGAGAAGGGAAGAAAAAGACAATGGTGATTTCACAGGCCTCGTGGGGGCCAGTTGCCCCTTGTGCGGTTATCCACACAAAGTTGCTGTATGTACCACGTGGCTACAGGACAGGCAGGCTTGGAGTCAGTGGCCTCATCTGAGCAGTGGGTTGGTGGGGCCCTCTGCTACGCTGCTGACAGAAACGTGCAAAGCAGCAGAGCAGCGGGCCCCCACCAGCCCACATGGGGACAGGACCTGACAGTGGGCAAAGGACTGCACGTCAGCCTCTCCCCTAGGTCCTTACTCTTGATTCTGGGAGGGGGGCCAGTTAGAGACCGTCCGACAGACGGAGTCACTGAGGTTCAGAGAGTGTGAATGCATTGGCCATCTAGGTAGGGAGGGGTAGAACTTGGTGTGTGTGTGTGAGAGAGAGAGAGAGACAGAGACAGAGACAGAGAGAGACTCCAGATCTTAACATTGTGCTGTGCTTCCAGGAGTGAGAGGTCTCATTCCAGTGCTGACTTCTGGCTTTTGGGTGTGGAACGTGTCTCTGTCTCTCGCCTCCTGCTTTCCCTCTAAGCAGAGGGACCCCTCAGCCCCTTTCCTTAGTGAGCCTTAGGACAGTCAAAGTCATATATTCATGGGGAAAAGTAGTGTCATCTTAAAAAAAAGAAAGATATATGCTCTGTTAAATTCAGCAACTCTTGTCATTCTGGTGTATT
>NW_012152319.1:650517-688346 GCF_000956105.1 Propithecus coquereli
TAACTTTTTCTATATATTTTTAGTTGTCTTGCTAATTTCTTTCTATTTTTAGTGGAGATGGGGTCTCGCTCTTGCTCAGGCTGGTCTCGAACTCCTGAGCTCAAATGATCCTCCTGCCTCGGCCTCGCAGAGTCTAGGATTACAGGCGTGAGCCACCGCACCTGGCCCATAGCCGTCCTTTTAAAAGACTGAAGATTTGGTTTAGTACTTATAGCATAATTTACCTAAATTAAAGGTCTATAATTGTAGAAGAATATGCTCTTTTCTTTCTTCTTCCTTAATTATTATTGTTGTTATATTATGTGCTCTCATTACTAATGCAGAAAACATCTTTATGCAAAAGGCTTTTATTTTTGTGCTTTGCATTTCTCTTTCATAAAGTGAACGCACAGAATTAGGAAAAGGCTCATTTGCTTTTCATAAAGGATACAATGATTTTTGTTCTTTAACATATCTGAGAGCCCCAGTTGAATGCACCGTTGCCAGTATCAGCCATAACTTTTTATTAACTTTATTGGAGTATAACTTACGTAAAATAAACCGCATCCAGGTAGAGCAAACAGTTTGATGAGTTTTGATGGCTGTATGCACCTGTCAAGTGTCATGTGAGTGTGATCATATGGTATATAGCCTTTTAGGCCTGACTTCTTTCGCATTGCATGATGATTTTGAAATTTATCTGGGATGTCGTGTGGATCAGTAGTTTATTTCCGTTGCTGGGTAATATTCCATTGAGTGGCTCCACCACCTTTCATGTGTCCATTCTCCTGGCTTCCAGTTTGGGGCCATTATGGATAAAGCTTCTGTGAACACTTCCGTACCCGTCTTTGTGTGGACACATGCTTCGTTTCTCTTGGGTAGAGACCAAGGTGTGGCTGAATGGTTTGGTAAGTGTGTGTTTAACTTTATAAGAATCTGACAGTTTTCCTAAGTGCTGTTTTTTATAGACCAAATTTGCTCTTTTAAAAAACGACAACTTGGTCTTTAATATGAAGTTTTGGTTACTAGTGAGATTAATATTTCCCCACATTTCGTTAACCAGTGTGTTTCCTTTTTGGGTATTGCCTATTGTGGTGTTTTACCTACTTATCTATTGGGGTCTTGTGCGCCTTTTTTATAACTTGCCGTGACGTGACCCCGTCATCTGTCACGGACGTCAGCCATCTGTTGTGGATTCCCTCTTCCAGTGCGTCCTGTTTCTTTTGATTTTAGTTATGCCCTTCTTGGGCATGAAGGGAGGTGTTTTTGTTTTGTTTTGTTTTGTTTTTTCCTAACCGCTAAAGAACCAGGGAATGAGGGGAGTTTTGAATGTTTTTCAGAGGGCAGCTCGTGGCTGTTTCCTTTGTGATTTTTCTTCTTGCTTTTAAATGTTGAGTGGGTGTGAAGACGTTCTGCGTGGTCTGTCCCTTCAGTGTCTCTCCGTGTGCTGCACACTGAGACACTGTCCCCCCGTGATATTCTGGCAGTTCCTTCTGCCGTGAACACCTCTCCCCTCCCCAGGGGAGGGCCTTTTCCCTGGTGTCAGAGGGAGGAGCATGTGTGTTTCCCTGCAGACTGAGTTTCTCCCGGCTGGGTTTACTAAAGCAGTAACCTTAGTGATAACATCTGCGTGGTGTTCTCTAGCTTACAGTGAATCCATAGGCCCCTCATTTCTCTCGCAGCTGGTTGGTGCTGGGTCTTCTGACTCTCAGTGGTGGCAGCAAGTGACCAGGAAGGCTGGGGACTGGACAGCTGTGAGGACTGGCCCGTCCAGACACCCTCTCCTCTTCCCTCCTGCTTGCATGTGCTCAGCACGCAGGCGGCCACCACCTCCCATGGCTTAGAGGCCGGGGAGAGCTAAGCAAGTGGGGCCTGGCCTCATGTCACAAGTGGGGCTTCTCCGGAAGATCTTAAGTTGGAGAGTCCCCGAGGCTGAAGGAAGCGGCCAGTCCATGCCCTGTCCTCTTGTGGCGAGCTCAGGCTTCAGGCCGGCGGTCCTGGCTGGGCGCCTTCCTTGCTGTGGGGGCCTGAACACTTTGCCCCACCGTGCTGAGCCTGTTTCTTTTTAAATTGGGGTAATCCATGTATCCAGCTTGGTTTGTTGAGTGCCTGCTATGCCCTGGCACTGATCTGGGCGCTGGGGTCTAATGGCGACCAAGACAAAGCCCCCGCTCCGGGGACAGTGTGGAAACCCAGGTGGTGACGGGTTATGATGGCAGCAAACAAGACGACGAGCTAGGGAGGAACCTGGGGAGGAATGCGGGGTCAGGAAAGGCTCTGGGAGTGACGTTGAAACTGAAGCTGGACGGTGGGAGAAGCCACCTGTGCAGAGAGCCCAGGGAAGGAGTTGGGAGCAGAGGAGGAGCAGGGCACAGCGGCCAGTGTGGCAGGGGAGTGGGGTGGGGCAGCGTGCAGCACTTTGTAAGAGCTTGGAATTTTATTCTGAATTCTATGCAAGGTTCTAAGGGAGGGGGCAGAAAAGGATCTTTTAAATAAAGCTCCTCTGGCTGTGGTGTGCAGGCTGGGCTGTTGGGTAGGTGTGCAGGCTGGCAGTCAATGCCAATGGGGCTGGCTTGGATGGGGTGGTGGCAGCAGGTGGCACCATTGGACTTGCTGATGGTCATATGGCTGCTGTGCTTTTTCACTGGGGGGAGCATGTGCGGGCTAGACCAGCACTGGGCCTGGCACACTGCACGTGGCCCGTGGCTGTGCCCCTCAATCCCCAGGTGTGGCTCAATCCTCAGGTGTAGTGGGTGGGGGCCCCAGGAGCTCTGTGCACAATGAGCCTCCCTTTTAGGAGTAAGTCCTGGCAGGCAGCCAGCTGCAGTTGCCCAGACTCTTGGGATGAGTGTATTTCCCGTTGTGAAGCAGGGAATGGCACCCCTGGCCGGGACCCTGCTGGGCCAGGAGCATAATAGGGAACAAATTGGCCGGGTGCTTTGTGCCATCCCCAGCACATTATCCCTCGGCCAGACTCCCAGGCCGCCTCCCCGCTGCTCACTGCGCTCCCAGGGCAAGCCGGCCACCTGCCGAGCAGTTTGTGTTCATCAGCTGTTCCTTGTGTGGGAACCTGGCCAATCTGAGAACTTTGTTCTAGCTCTGTGAACTTGGGCATGTTCTTTAACCTCTCAAGAGTCTGAAATGGGGCAGCAATGGTGACCAGGAAGCCTGGGGACTCAATAGCTGTGAGGACTGGCCTGTCCAGACACCCTCTCCTCTTCCCTCCTGCTTGCACCTGCTTGCGCTGCTTATAGTGACGGAGTGCTCATGAGGCCGTAATGAGACAGTCTACCTAGAGCTCGGTGCTAACTAACAAGTCACAGCTGACGTATTGTCATTGTTATCATTGCTGTTGTGAATACTGTTACTGTCCAGGTGCTCTAGTACTACTACCAGGTTAATTTTATTAAAGGATAAAAAGAGACTGCTGAGGAGGAGGGTGCTTAACCTGAGGAGTGGCACTGTGGCAGGCTTTGGCCTCGCTGTGGCAGGCATGGGACTTTGAGTCATGATCCCCTGCTTGTCATGGCCAGAGTTGCTTCTGTGGCCACCCTGGGACCAGGAGGCGGTTGGTGTGGGCAGTCTCTGAGGCTTTTACTCTAAAGGGCCTCTTGTTGGGCTCCGAGAGGGGGCCGCAGTGAACCGGTGTTAGGGGAGGGAAACGGGAGTTGGAGTTTTACCCAGAAAGAGTCATAGCGCCTTTATGCAACTTTGCAGGGCTCTGTGGCAGCATGAATTGGGCACTGCCTGTTGCAAAAGTGTGGCAGGACGGGTGCTGTGAGCCTGGGGGTTCTGCCAGTCCCGAGGGCTCTCCTGCTCCGCCAGCCAGGCCGACACGGCTCGCTGGCCTGGCCCCTCGCTGAGGAAGCCACCTCCTCTCCTCCCTGTCCCTGCCCGAGTGCCCAGGAGCCAGGCAGGGCACGGAGTGCATGGGCCACACTCCGCAGGGCAGAGGCCTGAGGGCAGGGGCTGGTGTTGAGTCCTGGCTCTTCCTGGTTCTTCAGGCACGGGGTGTCTGAGGTGAACAAAGGCATCTGACGCAGCCCAGTGGCTGACTCCAGGAGGAGAGGACAGGGTTGGAGTCAGGAGACCCGGGCAAGTCCTGGTGGCTGGCTGGACAGCCTGCAAGGGTGAGGGAGGCTCCCGGCGCAGGTTTGCATCTGGGAGTGTGGGGATTGCTCCGGCACAGAGTGCCAGCCTGGGTCACAGTGGTACATGCTGAGTGGGGGGGGAGAAGGAAGCCGGCAGCAATTCAGTGTGCTGAGGTGGTGAGATAGCTTGGTAGCATATTTTGAAATTTTGTTGGATCCTTCTAGAAAGGGAGGAAACCTGCCTTCGTTGATCCTGCTGTGTGCCCTGTGGCCTCAGGTACCTGCATGTACCCGCAGGGAACCTGTGTGTGGGTCAGAGAGGCCAAGCCCCCTGGCCGTCATCACAGCAAGTGCCAGAGCTGGAAAGGAACCCAGAGCTTTCCTACCAAAGCCTGTGGGCTTTTTCTCCTTGTGCAGGAAAAGATTACAAATACTTAGCATAAAGGAATACCATCTGTAATAGAAGGAAAAGTGCCCGTGAGAATCAGATGAGAACGAAACTGGCGTGCTCTCAGGGCTCCGCGGGACGCAGGGTGGGGCGTGCGGCTGTCTCCCCGGCTGTCCCCGCTTGCTTTCCGCGGCTACGGCTGGCTGGAGGGCGGCTGTTGCTTAAGCGTTGCTGCAAGTCGGATTCTCCGTGGGGATTGCTGCAGCTGGGGGGTGGCGTGGGTGAGGGTGAGGGATGTTGGTGAGAGTGCTGCCTCCCTGCCTGAAGACTCTCCCCCTCAAAGCCTTCCCGGCTTCCAGCCCAGACAGCCAGCCAGTGACGTTCCCATCTCGTTAGGTTTTTCCTTTTCCACCGAAGCTGCTGATTCATCCACAGGCTGGAGTCAGGCTTGGCGGTGGGGCTGGGAGCCCGGGCTCTCAGGCTGCTGCTGGGGTTTGGAATCAGGCTTCTTGGGAGGTGTCCTCGAGCCTCTGTGGATGCCCCCTGGGTGGGGGCCAGGGTCTCTGAAGGAGAAAGGGCAGAGCATCTCAGAGCCCTGTCAGACTTCTGACCAGAGATGCAGGTTGGGGGGAGTTGGCCAAGGTCACAAAGCGAGGGCCAGGGCGGCCTGTCCTTTCTCACTCCCCTCTGGCCCCCGTCTGCAGGGTGCTTCAAGGATGACCGCATTGTCTTCTGGACGTGGATGTTCTCTACCTACTTCATGGAGAAATGGGCTCCCCGGCAGGATGACATGCTTTTCTACGTGCGCCGGAAGCTGGCATATGCCGGCAGTGAGAGCACCGACGGGAGGAAGGTGAGTGGCCCCGCCCCAGTACCCGCGGGTGTGCCCCAAGCGTCCCTGTGAGGTCTGCTCTTGGAGTGCCAGGTGGGCTCCCCTGCAGTCCTCAGGTGGGTCGGGGGATAAGCAACATTTGTTGAGCACCTGTGACATTCCAGGAACCAAGTAGACAGTCTTCTGTGCTGATTGCGGGCTGTGCTGGGTGTGCTGTGTACCCTGTCATCCATCTTCACCGTGGCCCTGAAGGGCGGCGGCGATTGTTATCACCGTTGTAGCTTTGAGGAAACTGAAGCTCAGAGACCAGGCGACTTGGCCAGCCTCTCGTAATTCATAAATAAATGCTAGAGCAAGGATTTGACCCCAGAGCCCAGGACCCTCCTCTGGCCATGCATAGTGATCTGGCTTGGAGGTGATGGTGGGATGATGAGGGTGATGCCTTCCACTTCCACCGTACGGCAGGCACGGTGCTAACTAAGCTCTCTGCCTCCTGATCTCGTCGTGAACTCCCAGCAACTTGGCGGGGTAGATGTTATGTCTCCTTTTTACAGATGAGGAAACGGAGGGCTCAGATTAAGTGACTCGCCTAAGGTATTTCACCCACTAAATTGAAGTGTGTGGAGGAGTTAATAAAACAAATTTTATAGGTTTCCTTCTCTGTTTTTCATAAGCTTTAGTAGTTTGTAAAATGCTTAAGCAACCTAGTGCCAAACATGGAAATGCTTTTGTTTTCCTTTAAAAACAAAAATGAGAGGGCCATGGAGCCAGGTCTGGAATCGTATCCTGCCTGGCTCCAGGTCTGGTGCTCTGTGACTCCAGGACGGTGGTTTGTTAGCTGTGGCTCGTGCAGCGAGTTTGCAGCCCTTTCCTTGCCATGTGCCTGTTCTGAGCACCTGAGTACATGCAGAATAGGTTTTCTGCAAGCGGAGGGGCCTGGGTGCTGCTGCAAAGGAAGCCCCAGTGATGTCCCTGCCAGGCTGGCCGGCCACACGCAGGCCCTGAGCCCTGAGCTAGCCTGACGTTGGAGGGACCAGCAGGAGACCAGAGACTGGCCAGAGAGGTGGGGGAAAAGCCGGGAGTGGGGAGAGGGGAGGGTACCTAGGGAGGGGAGGGCCTGCAGAAGTGGGTGTGGCCGGTGGGCACAGTGCCCAAAGGGCCCATTGGATTTGGTAACAGGGAGCGGGGAGGCTTTGGCAGAGCAGTTTCAGTGTGTGGGCAGGGGAAGGGGTGCCCCTGGGAGGGATGAAGAGGTGGGCTGATTGGTAAAATTGTGGGGGCAGGGTGTTGGTGGTGGGATCTCTGAGCTGAGCATCTTCTGGAGCCTGGCTAAGGGTTCCTGCGTCCCTGGCCATCAGGCCCTGCCTGTCTCGCTGTGCAGTCCGGAGACCAGCTTTCTAGACCAGCATTGTGTCCCCCTGATTTGCTGTGTGACTTTGTTAAGTCATCTCTCTGGGGTTCAGCCTTTCCTTCTGTATAAGGGGTCAGGACAGGTGCTTTGTAAGGTTAGGTCCCTCACATTGTGGACACCGGGGAGCCTGGCATGCCTGGGGGTGATGTGATCACATAGGTACCCTTGGCAGGAAGGTGGCTTGCGTCTAGGGATCCTCTGTGTGCCGGTGACCCCCACGGTGGGCACACCCTCCTCCAGCCTCAGCCCAGCTCCTACCCACAGTTCATGAGGTTAAGGCCCTCGGTCTGGCCAAGGGTGAGCAGCCAGGAGGTGGCAGTGCTGTGGACTCCAGCCTCTTCCCCAGCCACTCTGGCCTGTCAGCTTCTGCAGAAGTTCACATTGCAGAGAATCTTTTTTGCAAAATGTTGATCTTTTCCCCATGACAAAATCTGTTGTGACCAGAGGCTCTGATGAGGACTGGTACATCTGAGACACTCTCGACTGTGCTTTGAATTTCGGGTCCAGGGGAGGACACAGCTCTGGTCAGGAGGGCAGGCAGAAGGAAGAGCACAGGTGGGGAGAGAAAGGAATGATCAGGTAATGGCTCCTTCATTGGATGGAAGGGAAGTTAAAGGTGAGAGCCTTTCTCTGAGAAAGAGCAGACCTGGATCCAGGACTGAGGAGTTTGGAGCAGGAGGGGATGGGGCAGTATCCAAACTCTCTTGAAGATCTGGGGGTGTGGAGGTCAGTGGGGGAAGCCTGAGTCCCATGGGAGCATGTGGCAATCCAGCTATTCATGTGCATGCTAGAATGTTCCATCGCACACCCATGCGAGCCAAGTGCAAATAACCCCTCCCCCAGCGCTGGGAGTGCAGAAATGACTCAGACCTGCCCCCAGTCCTCAGGGAGCCCTCAATCTGTTGGGACAGACCGGCAACAAGGCTCAGCTCTGTGATGGTGGGAAAGGGGGTGTTGCAAAGAGAAGGTGACATCTGGCCACAGCAGGTCATAGGACATAGGGGGCAGTAGCAGTGGACTGAGGACACTCTACGTGGAGAGACCAGCGTATCCAAAGCAGGACAGGGGGTGCCCTGTGCCAGCATAGGCCCTGCAGGGTGGGTGAGGGCGTGCACTTGGCGCAGTATTTTTAGGGCTGGGGGGCTCAGGATCACCCTGACTTGGTTTTCCCAGTTGGCCGGGCTGCAGTGCGGAGCGCGGCCTGCAGGGGCGGGCTGGCAGCACAAGCTGGAGACCCGCCCCGCAAAGGCAGCAAGCCCTGGGCCCCTCCACCGGAGGCGCCTGCGAGGCGCCTGCGCACTGTGCGCCCTCTGCAGCAAGCTGGCGGCTTCCCGCCCACTTGCTTGCTTCTCACCGCTTCCCGTCCCCATCTCGCCGGTACCTGGTAGCCATGGCAACCAGCCCGCCTTCCTGGGCCCAGCTAGAGAAGGGTGGATGGGCAGGGGCGGCAGTGTGGGTGGGCACAGGTTGCTGGGATCTGTGCACCCCGCTCCAGGGCTCCAGGGACCACCTCGGGGATCCCCGGCACAGCCTTTCCCAGGGAGGGAGGTCTTGATTCCCTGGCCTCTCTGTTCACTCCACCCTGCACGAAACACTCACTGTCCCTGGGCAGCCCATTTTGTCTTTGGCAGTGGGGGAACTGCCGTCTGAATGCAGGCCTGCTCTGTGCTCGTGGCCTATGCGTGTGCCACTGTCACTCACATTGACACCCTCAGCATGCTGGGGTGCAGATAATCCTCACCCCTACTCACAGAAAAGTAAAGCCCAGAGAGGGGAAGGACTTGCCGTGGCTCACACAGCTTCTGCGTGGTGAAGCTCTGCTCCTAGTCTTGCTTTTTATTTTTTGGAGGATGGTTTTCAATCTAACGTACACATTGAAAAATGCACAGAGAAGCATATACAGCTTCATGATTTCGCTCAGCGTGAACACATGGTGTCATCAGCCCCAGATCAAGAGACAGTGTGACCAGAACACCCAAGGCCCCTTGACCACTCTGGCGTTCCACCTGCCCCAGGGCAGCCTCTGCCCTGACTCCTCACCCTTCCCAGGCGGTTCAGCCTGGTCCTGCGGCTCACCCGCTGGGCTTGCTCAGTGCGAGCTCTGTCTGGCTTCCTTCTCGTGTTATATTTAGAAGAGTGGTGCCTGTTGACACAGACACAGGTGGTTGTAATCTGTGCCGTCTCATTGCCGCATGGTAGCTCATGGAGCGTACGCCACAGTTGCCTGTCCCTTCTCCTGTGGGCGGACACTGAGAAGCTCCTGGTACTTTCTTGGACCTGTCTTTTGGTGCACACATGGGCACCTTTCTGATGGGAACCTGCTCTTTTGTCTGTCCAGTGTACCTCGGTGCTGGCCTGAAAACAGTCGAGCGAGTGTGCCCGCGTGCTTTTCCTTTCTTTCCTGGGTGGGCAGAGGTCTGCTGCGCACCTTCTGTGTGCAGAGCACACGTGCTACCTGCCCTTTGGCAGCTGCCGTCTCTTGGAGCAGAGCAAACAAGACGATAGCAGAGAGTGATAAGAACTGGGAGGAAAAATACCCAAATAGGGCAATGCAGTGAGACCAACAGGATCAACAGTTTTGTGGACACGAGGACTGTCAGCTCAGGGACGCGGGGCGACTTTGCAGAGCCACACAGGAAGTGGGAGCTTCCACCCCCGCAGGACGTTTCCTTCTCACTCCGGGCAAGCTCGGCCTGCTGCACCTCTTTCCAAGGATCCCAGCTCTGCCCCTGGGGTGCACGGCCTGCACAAGGGCTCAGCGTTGCCCAGCGGGTTGTGCCCAGTCACCCCTCGGAGCCGGAGTCTGCAGACCCTCCTGGGCTTGAACAGGACCCAGGATGGGAGGCCCCCGGCCAGGACAGGCTGCGTTGGAATCTGCTTTTGATTTTTCCTTGATAACTCTTCTCCCAGGAGAGGTATAGACAGATGCTCCGTTTTCTGTTTGATTCGTATTTACTATTTGATCTTCAGTGAATTTGGTTCTCAGTCTGTTAAAGTGGAGCTAGTAATACCTGCCTTTAGGGTTGTTGTTAGAACTAAAAGCATTAATAATTTGTAAAATGTTTAGCCCAGACCCTGCTGCCCATCACGAGCTCAATAGGTGTCACTTTTTTTTTTTTTTTGAGGCAGGCTCTCACTGTGTTGCCCCAGCTGGAGTGCGGTGGCACGATGGTAGCTCACTGCAACCTCAAACTCTTGGGCTCCAGCGATCCTCCCGCCTCAGCCTCCTGAGTAGCTGGAACTACAGGTGCACACCACCAAGCCAGGCTAATTTTTAAAAAATTTTTTGGTAGAGGTAAGGTCTCCATATGTTGCCCAGGCTGCTCTCAAACCCCTGGCTTCAAGTGATCCTCCTGCCTCGGCCTCCCAAAGTGCTGGGATTACATTTAGCAAATATTATCTCTTTCAATTATCACAACTTTGAGAGGAAGGTGCCCTTAGCCCATTGTATAGATGAGGAAACCGAGGCTCAAAGAGAATGGCTGACCTCTGGGTCACATAGCTATAGAGTTGGGGAGCAAGAATTGAAGTGCTGGCCCACCCTAGTGCCAGCCCAGAGTGCAGTCCAGGGCAGGAAGAGCACCCGAGGCCATAGTGTGTGCCTTGGACGCCCACTTCTGCCTTGGGCCTCGCAGGTGGCTGAGGCCGAGCCCGAGGTGGAGGTGGAGGTGTACCGGCGGGACTCCAAGAAGCTGCCGGGCCTGGGAGATCCTGACATTGACTGGGAGGAGAGCGTCTGCCTGAATCTCATCCTGCAGAAGGTACCGGGTGGGTGGGGGTGGGGAGTCATATAGGCCCTAGGGACAGCAGAGGGACAGCAGACCCCTCCACGCACTCTGGCCTGTGTTCCCTTTCAGTTGGACTACATGGTGACCTGCGCCGTGTGCACACGCACAGATGTCGGGGACATTCACATCCATAAGAAGAAATCCCAGGTGAGCCCTAGTTCGACGGCCCTCAGGCCTCCCTCTGGCTGCCCAGCATTTACTCTGGGGGGACAAGTCCTCCTCTTCCTCACTTCCCTGCCGCGGTGGGGGTCTGACTCCAGAAATCCACTCAGTCCCTGGGGTCCCGTGTCCCATGCAAGGAGCGCAGAGCCAGGCTGTCCCAAACAGCTCCTCCAGGGCAGCTGTCTGGCCTCGGACCAGCCCTGGGTAGTGCCACGGCGGCTGTCCTTGGAGTGGCTCTGGGCCTGCGCACAGCGGGGCCTCACTCAGTCCTTCCAATCTGCTTTCTTCCAGCAAGTGTTTGCGTCCCCCAGTAAACACCCCATGGACAGCAAAGGGGAGGAGTCCAAGATCAGCTACCCCAACATCTTCTTCATGATCGACAGCTTCGAGGAGGTGAGTGGCTCGCCAGCAGCGGCGTCTCCCGAGCATCCCTGGGATGGGGGTTGGAGGCACCTCTGCCCTCACGCCTTGCACCTTTTCAGGAGGGCGTCGGCGGCCAGGAGCCAGGCAGGGTGTGGACACGGACAGACGTGGCTCTCACTCTTCCCAGTGTTTGATTTGGGGCAAGTGCATTCACGCAGCGCTGAGCCTCAGTTTCCTCCTCTGTAAAATGACTGTCCTACTTACCTGTCAGAGTGGAACATCAAAAGACTCCTGAATGGGAGAATGTGTCATAAACTCTCACAAAAGTGCTGCCTGGGCAGGAGGGGTCATTGTTGTCACTACTAAACGATAAATAAGTGCGTCCGCGCCTGCACTGACTCGGAGTCCCAGCATGGCAGAGAGGGCGGGGCTCCGGGCATTATTGGGGCCAAGCTTTTGTGTCAAGGTTGGGAGCCTGGAACACAGGACCTGCACGGCCCGCCCACTGCTCCCCCGCAGAGGCCTTGGTGGGTCCTTGGTTGGACACACGCAGAGGTGCTCAGGGCCCCTGGGAGGACTCAGGAGGGCGGCAGATTGTCTTGCAGGCGCCTGCTGGGTTTGACGTGCCTAGAAGCATCTGAGGCTTGGGGAGGTCACGTCCCCCGCCAGGCTCACACAGCTTGTTCACCGCAGAGCCGAGATTTGCATCTGAGTCTCTGTGACCTCAGAAGGCAGCAGGGCGGGGTTGTACCTGTCTGTGACACCTGCGTCCGGGTGTTGTCTTAGGTGGTCACCCTGTCAGTGCCGCTGAGCCTGCAGCAGAGTGCAGGGCAGGGTGGGTGGGCAGGGCACCCCCCAGGATCTGGGAAGGAGGCTAGAAAATGGCCAGCGGTCCTGGCAAACATCTGACTCTTGGGCACGGGGAAGCATGAGCAGGGACATTGTGCTCTCGGAGGCCCAGCAAGAACGCGTCCTCTGCCAGTCCCAGAGTCGCTGTCAGGACCCGTCGTGCTGCCCAGCTGCTGCCCCGCCGTGAGGCTGTTTCTGTCCCGCTGGGTGGGGGCGATGCCTCCGGGAACAGGGGTTCTGAGCAGTCCTCCCTGGCGTCCAGGCAGGTGGTGCTGCAGGTGGAAAGAGCTGACAGTCCTCGTCCCTGGCTCCTCTTTTGCCTTCCCAGGTGTTCAGCGACATGACTGTGGGGGAAGGAGAGATGGTCTGTGTGGAGCTGGTGGCCAGCGACAAAACCAACACGTTCCAAGGGGTCATCTTCCAGGGCTCCATTCGCTATGAGGCGCTCAAGAAGGTGTACGACAACCGAGTGAGTGCGGGCGGCCTCTGGGAGCTTGCCCAGACCAGGGGACGGCAGCTCCACAGCTCGTCCTCACCGCGGACACTCCCAGCCACTTCTGCACCGTGGCTGCCCCCTCAGGGCACCTGCGGCCCCTCTGGGTGCTCCGTGGCTGCTTTAGGTCCCTTCTGTATGGTCTGCCTCAGCTCCCTCAGGCCATGTGAAACGGGAGTGGGGACGTCCTCCCCAGTCTGTGATTCCCTGAGGTGGCCCCTGATGGTGCAGCGATGCCCCCGCTTGCTCTCTCTTGACGGGCTCTGGGAACACTCCCGAAGCTGGGCCCTGACTGACCAAGCAGCAGGTGGGCAGGCCACTCTCCTGCAGCGGGGCCAGCCCAGGCAAGGCCATCTGCAAGCCTGGGCCCGTCCCACCTGGAGCTACGCCTGGCTGTGGGCAGGGTCAGGGGGCGGGGAGGAAATTGGCAGCCAGGTCTGTCCCCAGACCCTCCCTTGTGCCAGCCCTTAGGCTGCTCCTCGGGGGCTAGTCACCTTCGCTGTTCCTGCCGAGGGACGGGCCTGTGGAGCCACCCGCCTGCCTCAACTGTGTCCATCTCCCACCGGCCCACAGGTGAGCGTGGCCGCCCGCATGGCACAGAAGATGTCGTTTGGCTTCTACAAGTACAACAACATGGAGTTTGTGCGCATGAAGGGGCCCCAGGGCAAGGGCCATGCTGAGATGGCGGTCAGTCGGGTGTCCACAGGTGACACGTCCCCCTGTGGGACTGAGGAGGACTCCAGCCCAGCGTCGCCCATGCACGAGCGGGTAAGGGCTGCGCAGCGGGGGGTGGGGCCTCCTATCGCTTGGATCCACTCCCACCGTCCCCCTCATCCTCAGCCCCAGCGAGGTAGGTCTCACCACCCCACCCACCAGCGAGGGGGCCCAGGGCAGAGGGGGCCTGTGCCTTGCCCAGGGTCACACAGTGGGACAGTGCTGGGGCTGGAGCTCTTTCTGCAGCCGGGCTATGTCCACAGGGACGGTGGGCAGAAGGGACTGACTAGGGACCCAGGCCCAGCCGTGGAGCCTGCCTCAGTGGCCCTGCTGGGCGAGCATGGGCATGTGGCCGCCCTTCCCTGGTGAGTCAGATGGGGACGATGATGACATGAGGGTAGCCAGGGCAGGCAGAGGCCCCGGGGCCACGCGGCCAGCTTGTTGAGGAGGTGGCGTCGCGTCTGTTAGCAGCACCCCTGTGGGGAGGCATGCCCGTTCCTGCCTCGCAGACCTGGAAACCAGGCTCACCAGACCTGCTCGTGCTACCTCAGGTCGCCAGTTCTCGTGGGATAGCGCTGCACTTCGAGCCCTGCTCTTTCTAGGCCACCACCCTTCCCCGGGGTGGGAGGTTGAGGTCAGCTCTATTCCCACAAGCCTTTGGTGGGGCCAGTGTGGCAGGCCCTGGAGTGCAGGCAGGAGGAGGTCTCCGGCCACCGGCTGTTTGCTCTGCTTGGGTCTTCCAGGGGGACGGCTCAGAGGTGTGGGGCAGGTGCAGCTGGGGAGGACAGGTAAGTTAGTGCACCGGGGGCAGGGAGGCCCTGGGGGCAGCCTCGCCCTGCCCTGTCTAGGAGGGACATCCACGGGCTAGAATCCCACTCTGCTGTTCTTGTGACCTTGGACACGTCTCTTTTCCTCTGAGTCCCAGTTTTCTCGTTCAGAAATGAGGGACGGAAACCGCTGCTTCCCGAGGTGTCGGAGGCTCCAAAGAGCCTCTGCATGCGCAGCCCCTGCGTGGCGCTTGGCCCCAGGGGCATTTCCCGAGCAGCAGCCACTGCAGTGACCATTCGCTGTTGTTCTGTTCGGGAAACTGCCTCCTAGAACGTAAACAACGCGTAACTGCTGACACGCCTGAGATGAGGCAGAGTGTATTTGTGACACTTTCACTTCTGTAAGAAGATCTTAACCATGCGTGTCTACAGGCGTCAGATGTTGGTTTTCTTTCTCTTCATACGTTTGTTTTTCTTTGGTATCTTTTGCAATCAATGTGTTTTATGAGCCAAACTAAAACAGTAAGTGCTATTTTTTATGAAGCTGGGTGAGGATTCCAGGCAGGAGCCTCTCTTGTCTTTGGAATGAGGTAGTTCATATTTCTGAGTTCATTTCTGGGGTAAGCAGCCTAATTCTTCCCCCAGTCCCAAATCGCCCACTGGGACTCTGACAGAATGTGTGTGTGAAGCCCTTGTGCAGATGTGGCCTGGGCTCTGGGCTGGTGCCAGTCCAGCCACAGGGTGTTCGCTAAGTGACTGTAAATACTAGACCTGCCTGAGCCTTGGTTTTCCCATCTGTGCTATGGGTGCGGCTGCGAGGGGTGTGAAAGCCCTGGCTCATAGTAGCAGGGAGGCTCTGGGGTCGAGGGGGAGGTACTTGCTAGGGTCACACAGTGTCAGCAGCAAGGGCTGAACCCCGGGGGACCGCCACCTGTGTGCTCACTGTTACCTGTCTCCTTTTCCAGAGGGGTCACCTGTAACCAGTGCATGAGAAATGCAGACTGTGTATTGTGGTTTCTGGTGTTTGTTTTTTTATCTTTTAAAAACCTTCCCCGGCTTGTGGGAGGACCGTCTGGAGCCCAGCAGCCGCCGGGACTTTGGTGGATGTCGGAGCCATGATGAGGAGGCTGATGGGGCCCCCGAAGTCTCTGTCTCAGCTCATCTTGCTCCTCAGATTCTTGTTTGCATGGGGAGGAGGGAGGAGATGGGCCAAGTTCCCTCTGCCTGGAACGCCCTTCCCCCCCTTCTTCACCTGGCGAACTCCTACTCGTCCTTCAAGACCCAGCTCCAGCGGCACCTCCTCCAGGAAGCCATCCCTCATTTCCCAGGCTGTCGATCCGTTTTGCCTCTGTGCTCTGTGTATCCTGTGCTCCTCTTTCTCTGTCTCACTAGCCAGCACACTGTCTATGGTTGTCACTTCCTGAGTGTCATCCCCAGCAGACTGTGAGCTCCTTGAGAGCAGGGACCAGTGTCATGTGCCTGTCCATCTGTAGTGGGTGTGAATGATGGCGATGGAAAGGAGAAGAGACAGAGGCACAGCTACGGAGCCACAGCACTTCTCGTGGTGGATGCTGGGGCGAGAGGGGCGGGGACGTTTTAGCCGAGAGAACAAGTTAGGGGGAGGAGCGTGGCCTTAGGAGGCAGGAGACCTGGGTTGCACTCCCAGTGTTGCCACCACCCTGCTGGGTGACCTTAGGCAAGTCAAGGTCACTGTCCCTGCCTTAGTTTCCTCATCTGTCAGGTGGGGCCAGTGCCAGCTCCCATCTCACGGAGGGGGGCGGGGTTCAGCGATCTGTGCGGTGTGGTTAAGTGCTTGGTTGGTCAGCGCCAGCAGCTGCTGTTACTTTGTGCTTGAACAACCCCTAACTGGTGTTTGAGGCCCGGAAGGGGGACCCCTCTGCCGTTTGTGGCGGCAGCTGGTTCCTCCTTGGGCAGTTCTGGTGGTCAGGTGACCTGCTGGTCCTTGAGCTGAAACTCGTCTCCCAGTTTCTAGGCCCAGCCTGGCCCAGGACGGCCGGGCCAGTCAGCACAGCGCAAGTGTCGTCCTCCCGGGAGCTGTGTTGGGTTTAGTTTGAGGGCAGGAGATGGGTGGGCCTGGGCTCCCGGTGGCTGCTCTTGCTGCTCTCGTGACTTCGGCGCCTTGTTCCCAGGTGACCTCCTTCAGCACCCCTCCCACACCGGAGCGGAACAACCGGCCCACTTTCTTCTCCCCGTCCCTCAAGAGGAAGGTGCCCCGGAACCGGATCGCTGAGATGAAGAAGTCGCATTCGGCCAACGACAGTGAGGAATTCTTCCGCGAGGACGACGGTGGAGGTGACCTGGCCCCTTTGTGCCCTGAGGGCCCGCCTGCCGCCCTTCTGTCTCCTCTTGATCTAGACGAGGCATTTATTGGTTCATTCATTTGTTCACTCAGCAACATTTGGAGAGCCCTGGTGCCCTGTGCCAGGTAGCGATGCAGGGGCTGGGGGTGGAGCTGTGGACAGACAGACATCCTTCCTTCCTCCGGGAGCTCCCATCCCAATGGCTCGGTCTCTCCCTGGCAGAGCGCTCAGGGGTGCATACGTGAAGCAGTTCGTGCACAATTGCAGGGGTTCCTAGACTTTCTGAAGACTTCCCATCTGCTTAATTAAAAAGGGCTTGAGCTGGGCGTGGTGGCGCGCGCCTGTAGTCCCAGCTGCTCAGGAGGCCGAGGAGGGAAGATCGCTTGAGCCCAGGATTTGAGACCAGCCTGGGCAACATGTTAGTAGCAAGACCTCGTCCCTTAAAGAGAAAAAAACGGGCTGGTGCTGATGGTCTGACTGCCCCCGACATGGGTGTGCAGTGGGAGGACTCTGGCTCGGACGCTCCTGCTTTGACCCCTTCTCCGTGCCGTCTCTGGGGGGCTCACCCTCAGGGTCTCACCTGCTCAGGGCCCGTGCGCCCTCCAGTGACAGAGTCACCATGTGGAGCTGACGACTCGTGTGGCCTCCCCAGATCCCTGCCCAGTGGCCTCCCAGGCGTGTGCCTGGAGGCCCCCGAGACCCTCGGTGTAGCCCCCGCAGTCTCCTCGCTGCCCCAGGCTGCACCTTCTCACTGTCCTCGGGTCAGTGCCACCATCAGCGAGTTGTGCAGCCAGAAAACAGGAGGCACATGTGGTCTGTAGAGATGGGTTGGGGGGTTCTGGCGAGCTCCATGCTAGTGAGGACCATGTGCCTTACTCAGCGTTGTCATCAGGACTGAGCGGGCGCCTGGCACGGCACCAGCTCTGCGTGTGTTTGCTGAGCGCGTGGAGGAGTGAAGGATTCACCGACAACATAGACTGAGTGTCTTCCCCGCGCCAGGCCCCGGGCAGGGAGCTGGAGCTGTGGGAAGAGATGGCTGTCCTTGTCCTGACCTCCAGTACCAAGAGACAGGCGTCTGACTGGGCAATGCCCTAACCCAGGGTCAGGAGACGTCAGCCCATGCCCCAAAAGTGGTGGTGCCCAGTTCCGGTGACACACACAGCCCTGGAAGTGGAGCTATCACACATCATGGTGATGTGCCAGACCCCACAGGGAAGACTGTGCTCGAGACAGAGAAGGGGCCCTCGGGATGGTCAGGGAGGTCTTCCTGGAGGCGGAGGCATGGGTCTGGGCTCCGGGGTAGGGGAGGGGTGTTGCAGGCAAGGTGGCAGCTCGGGTGTGACGGTGTTGGTGTGGGCGCATTGGTGAGTGGTGCCCAGGCCCTGACCTGGCCTTCTACCCGCCAGCCAATCTGCACAATGCAACCAACCTGAGGTCTCGGTCCCTGTCCGGTACGGGAAGGTCGCTGGTCGGGTCCTGGCTGAAGCTGAACAGAGCAGACGGAAACTTCCTTCTCTATGCACACTTAACCTACGTCACTTTGCCACTGCATCGGATTCTAACAGGTAATGCTGGTTGATGGGGAAAAACACGTCTTTGTAGCCAGCTGTGACTCCTGGGCCCTGGGCTCCTGAGGGCCGTGTATGGAGGCGTCCAGCCCTGTGCTGTCATTTCAAGGAGGGAGCCTGCCAGCTGGCTTTCTGCATAAGGGTCCTGGCCTCCCTGCCTCAGACTTTCGGTGGGGCTGTAGGTTCTCCAGAGCTAAAGGCCTCCGTTTGCGTACCTTTCTGGCGCCCCCTGCCGTCCCCTGCCATCCCCTCTTGGTGGCTGCAGACCCCTGGGAGTGTGTCACCTATGGGCGAGGCGAGGCTCCCAGGCTACGTGGCTGACCCTGACGGGGTGGCAGAGAGCAGCTGCTGCAAGCCCGTTTCCGGTCTGGAGGGCCGGGGTGGTGCGGCAGCCTCCGCAGTGTGCGCGGCGCTTGGTGGGGGGCGGGCTTCCTTTGTTAGGGGAGCCGGCGTGGCCGTAGCACGGCGCTCTGAGCTTCCCTGTTCCGTGCGCTTCTCTCCTGCTGCCCCAGACATCCTGGAAGTGCAGCAGAAGCCCATCCTGATGACCTAGCCGTGCGCGGAGCCCGCGTGGAGCCCTGGCCCTGCCCGGCCCTGGGAGTGCTGCCAAGTGCCTACCTGTCCACCGCCACCGGGGTCTTCTGTGACAAGCCAGCGCCGGAGCCGCAGCCAGGCGGGGCCACTCAACTCCCGGGGCCAGGGCCGACTCCACGAACACCAGCCCAAACTGAAGTGCCTCTTTCTCCTCCCCTGCTGGCTCTGCTCCACCCTGCGCCCACCCGCCCAGCACCCAGCCCAGCTCTGCAGAGCCCTCTGCACCCAGAGGACCAGAGGCGTCAAGAGGCCGTAAGAGAGAGCGTGAGGGAGCAACATGTGTCCGGAGGGGCCAGACCCCCTGGCGTGGTGTTCCCATCTGACAAACGGCAGGCGGAAACACCTGGTTGGGGGCACGCAGTGTGTCAAACTGTCAACTCTTTCTTAGGGAAAACCAATTTAAGATTTTGTAATGCCGTCCCCACGAACTTCAGCACCCGAGTCAGTCCCAGCTCGTCCTCCCTAGTTTACCACTTTGTTCTGTCTACTAGGTGGCCGTGGGGAGATGGGGAACTCGAGATGTTTGATGGCTTTGCCCTGGGCTGGGAGTGCCTCACCCGTGCCCAGTTCCAGAAAGGCCCTGAGCTGACAGGCCCCGATCCTGCCAGAATGGCCTTTTGCTTCCAGCCAAAGAACACCGCCAACACACACACCTCCGACCTGGAGACGCCACTCTGGGCCTCACATGGAGTGACCGCAGAATTCGGATGCTGAGGGCAGGAGAACAGGATTTCTGTCAAAGGGCGTCTGATGTGGGGTGGGGTTGGCATCCTCCCAGGAAGCTTCTAGGTAGAACCCCCGTCTTCTGGGGGTTGGAGGAGCGGAGGGGTGTCATTTTATCATCCCTGGTCTCCTAGAGCTTACTTCCTTTGCGTGCGCTGGGACCATTTCTAGGACCAGCTCACTGAAGCAGAGGGACGGCTCCTACGGCTCGCGCAGCCGTTGTCACCGGCTCGTGTGAGCGGCTGCCCAGCCCCGGGCCTGTCTGCGGCCTTGTCCTGGCATGAAGGAGTTTCCATCTGCAGAGACAGACGCTTTGCTCTCCTCAAGAGCAGAGACACCCCCTACCCAACTGGGAATAAACTGGAAGCTGGGTCTCTTTGCTGTTATGGGTTTTTTGTTTGAAGTCCCCAGGAATTTTTGAGGGCTTGCAGGGATGTGTTTAGAGATCTTTGGGGGGGAAAAGAAAGAGGAGGGGCTCATTCTCCAGTCTGTGTTTCTTCTGCGGGCTTCGGAAACGGGACTACTTTCGGGCTTTCTCCAAATTTTGTATATTGTTATTAAAAGCGAGCTACTGCATTTCATTCTGCCTCAGTTTGCCCACCTGTAAAATGGGGCTGATACCACCTACCTCACTGAAGTCTCCAGGGTTCAAGTGCACGACTGGGTCAGGGCATAGTTTGGGTCAGGTGTTAGACTAGTGGGATGCTGACGCCTGACCCCGCTTTCGTAATAACCTGGTCCAAGGTGACCTGTGGGGTGGGGATCTGAACGCGCTCACGTCCTCCAGCGGTGTCCAGCTCAGGCCCGAGCTGTCTCGGCTCTGCATGATTTCATGTTCCAAACCAGTGTCTTAGGGCATTGCAGAGTCAGGTCACGCCCCAGAGCGTGGGGGCAAAGCCTCAGGGAGCCTGGAGTGTGGCCCGACCCTCAGGATGTCATTCGAGTGCTCCAGGGGTGCTGAGCACTGTTCCCAAGTTTGTGTCCATGTGGCTGAAATATACCCATTTCTTCAGGAACTTTTCCTCCTTGCTCATTCTGGGCTCTGCCAACTCTAGAACTGGATCTTGGGAGAAATTCAGTCCCGATGGATCTTCTGGAAGGAGGCAGGCCCAGGACGTGCGGCAATGCAGTCCTTTGTTCTCAGAGGTGAGGGGCACGAGCAGGTCCTCTCCCCTGGCGCCGGAACTCCGCCAGGCTCTGAGGCTCGGCCAGGGCAGGGCAGGCTCCTTTCCTGTGGGGTGGTGAACCTCACCCAGCCTGTGACTGTGAGGCCAACGTCAGTGACGTGTGAAAGTGCTTTGCAGACCGTACGCTTAAACGTGTGCAAATGGCGGCCTTCAGAGATCACACCTCAATGTGTAAAGCGTGTGAACAGATGCACGATGGTTGGGCTATTTTCTATCCATCACGTAGCACCTGCCGCGTGCAGGTACCAGTCTCAACAGGTGTTCTCATCATTCCCATCTTCTAGATGAGGAAACCACCACAGGGAGGTTAAGTGAACTGCCTCAAATGGAACAGCAAGTACTGACAGCAGGAGCGACACCCAGGCGCCCGGCCCCAGTCTTCGCTCTGAACCACACTGTGCTGCCCGGACAGACGGACAGACACTTGGTGGGGTGTACCTTTCTCAGTCTTTAAATCCTTCTCCAAAGGGTACTTCTGAGGCCAAATTTAAAACGTGCTCAGAGGCACTTAATAACTAAGCTGTTCCTCTGAGATTGGTTTTTTTTTAAAGTGACAAATGGCGTCAGGAACAGAGTACTAGAGTAACAAGTGACAGGGCCAGAACCAGGGCCCCCAAAGTGCTAGTGTTGATACACTTTTTTCTTCCTGTAAAGCTATCTGACGTTTTTCTGGGCACACGCCTGCCTCGTGGGCAGTGTGGGAAGACCATGGCATGCACACACGTCTTCCGTGGGATTTGGGGTTAGCGTACAACTTTCCTTTGAGGAAACCTGGTGTCATTTTTTAGGACATTCAGAAGAAAGTTGTGGGGTTTTTTCTTTTAAAGAAATGTCGTGCTGTGAGGTTCTGATGGGAGTGATGTGTCATCTCCATTCACATCCCTTCTTTCAGCACCTGTGAGTCCAGGTGGCATTAGTCTCACAGCCTGATGTCTCACTGCAACTTCCGGGTGCCTGCGAAAGCAGACAGGGCTCGCGATTTCAGAAGAATATTATTTAAAACACAAGTAACAGAAATAGAACAAAAAGAAGCAGAATACTCTACAGCCAAGTCAACTTGCAGAGAGGCTGGGATTTCCTGTGAGTCAAGTCATTGTTAACATTTAGACTTTAAGGAGTGTGGACAAACCAGCAGTTAGGTTTCTGTCTGCAGGGAGCAATGACAGTAAGGACACAAAGGCCTGTTCCTAATATATTTTTTCCCCTCAGAGAATCTAGCTAGACTCAAACCAGGGTCTATTTATGCTGTTTTAATCACAGACTAGTTAGAAGACTTTTGAAGAATGAAGTAAAAACTTTTTTTCCCCATTCCCCTGGAATGTCTCTATGCAGTTGCTAGACTCTAATGACTGACTTTCGAAAAATGTATATTTTACAGTGTCATAATATGGTGGTTTTAAATTGTTGGCCAAAATCTTTAAAGGCTTCTATATTAAAATCTGCCAGCTTTTAAATGAACTTAATAGGTTTCACTGTGATATTTTCCTCAGTTTTCCAATTTAGCTGGAATTTGGTTTCATATCCAGTTTCAAAAACCAAGTACTTCTGCCACCACTTGGACTCTTGCTGTTCCTTGCTCCTGTCCTTGCAGCAGAAAGTAGAATTACTGTACTGCTCTTGTGAATAACCACCCTCCCGGACAGACTCGACGAGGTATGCAAATGCGCGTGCCCTTGGGCTTGGACGGAAGTAGCCTTTGGAGGGACCAGCAGCCCCCCAAGGGAGCCGCTCCCCAGGCCCATGGCCAGAGTGCCACTGTCGCTCTGGGCAGATGACCTCTGGGCATCAGGTGGCAGGTACCTGCTGGGGGCCCTTTCCTTTTTCCTCTGCTGACTGGCTTCATGCTGACCTGGTGCTCAGCGGAGAAGGAGTCCTTGAGCCTTTTCTCTGAGCCCCTGGATCAAATGGCCACCACAGCCCTCCTTGGGCCACACACACAAGCCAGGTGACTTTAACACCGCGTGGCCTGGGGGTGGGTTCAAAGCGCTACAGCAGGTGGAGCCTCGGACAGGGAGGAAGCCACAGAGGTGTGCGGAAAGTTTGTGTTTACAGTTTTCTATGATTCCTACGTCAGGCATTTTTATTGTTCCGACTCCGGTCTTTGAGCTCAGTAGATCAAAAATAACAGTGACCTCCAACTGTGCTGGGCAGCCGATGCCTCAGTCATTCTTCCCTCCTATTGTCCTTTAGTGCCCCACTTTGTAGGTCAGGCAGTTTGGGTCTAAGTAGACATCTTTGGTTTCCAAATGAGGTCTTCGTGCGAGAGTAATTAAATCTACAAAGAAAACCTGTTGAGATTTTTCACCACTTTGAAGCTTAACTCATGATTTCTACAAAATATATTTTAGCAAATACACCCCGCTGGCATACATTGACTATATTATTAGTATGCTAATTTTTAGTGGCATTTCCATAAACATTATCAATAGCTTCTTGATTAACCATCCTCCACGTCTAGCAGAAATCATTTCTAGGCAGTATTTGTGGTTGGCTGTTAGCTTTGCTTTATTTCATGTTTCTTTTGGAAGTTGATTTGCATGTTAGATATTAAATTTATTTTTCTTCTGTGTTTTCCTCTAATGAATCTGAACATATTTTTTTCTGTGATAGGCATTTCAGGTTAAATACTCCACAGATACTACAGCAAAGTGATAATGTAGTGATTGAACCTCAATTTGCCCTTTCAGTTGTACTGTAGAATTTCCCAAGTTTTTTCTAGAGAACCTTTTGAAAAACCCTCACAGAAATGGAAAAGTGACTGGAGTAGAGGCAGGAGTCCCGAGTTCAGGTGTCAGCAGGCTCCAGTAAGCTACCAGGTGGCCACTCACTCAACGGGCTTTCTCTTTCCACGGGCGGACGTGTTACGTCACAGGTGATGGGCGTAAGGCTTAAGACACAGTCACAGAATGGAGAGTGAGGGCAGGGAAAAGAGGGTCTGAGAGGAACACGTCCACACATTCAGGAATATAGTAAGGGACTGCACACCAATGACACGTCTTGGAAACAGTCACTGCCTTAGAAACACCAGAATTTTCTGACCCAAGGGCAGCCTGTGGTTAGGAAGGAGGGGTCTAGCAGGTGAAGACGACTTCCCTGCCATGCAGGTCAAACCCCTTTCTTGCTAAGTAATTGGGAAATCCTTTTAAAACAGTCACCTGAAAAATGCTTAATAGCTATTTGGGGAGAAAGTCTCCACCTTGGAAGCTACCTGCAATAAAATCATTCCTGTCAATTGCCTACTCTCAAAGGCCATTATTGATTGCTGTTTCAGTTCTTAGATGAACTTTCAGGAACTACTGCCATGCCCTAGCTTAGAAAAAAACGTGACACAGGGAGGAGAGGGAAATGTAAAGTAACTCAACCACACTAACGTACAGTTCGCTTGTAAATACACACGTCGACCGTGGAAACATGCTGTACTTTGTGCTTGATTATCAAAACGACAAGGACAGCTGGAAAATTTACACGAGGAAGAGAAAATACTTGTTTCTGGTGTTAAAAGGATCGTGTTGTCTTTTCCTTACAGCTTCACTGAATTGCCTCCTGACGTAACCTCTACATAAAACCAACAGGTTACCAAAATATTCTTTCTGATTTGTGGATTAAGGGTCTTTCATCTTGGAATCTGACTTTAATAAAACAACTAGGTTGCTCAGTTTGAAATAACCATGGTTTTTAGTGAACTTTGGTATTTCGAATAAACAACTTTGCTCAAAAGATTTTAGCCAATTCAAGAAACCAACGAACGTCACCTTAGACACGTTATCTAAACCCTGGGCCTGGGTTTCCTCAGGCGGAATCACCACTTACCTTCCTGGGACGCAGTGACGTTGAAGTGAGACAAGGCTACCCACACAGGCTCGCACGGTTCCCGGCAATTCCGACAATCACTGTTTCTCCCCGAAATGGGCCCAAAGGGTATTTTTAGTAGGTTATCTTTAAGTAACAGTTGTAGGGAGCACGTATGCAGGTGGTTCTCAAACCTGAACATGCATGAGGATCACCTGTTTGAACCCAGACAGCTGGTGATGAAAAATACTTTGAAATTAGTGATGATGGTGCCCAACTCTGAACATACTAAAAGCTGTTGAATCGTGTCCTTCAAAAGGGTGAATTTTGTGTTGCATGTTATACAAACTGCATCTTTAACCTGAGGTTCTGACTCAGCAGGCCCACGGGTTTGCTGGTGCTGCTAGTCCCACACCCACTTCGAGAAGCCCTATTCCAGCACACCCCTCCCCCCACCGCCGCCCGGGCCCTCCAGTTGAGAACCTACAACAGGGCCTGTGCAGCTTAGGCACAGCCTTATTCTTTAGCTAGCACCTTTTTATTGTCACTTAAATAGTTTCCATCACATGTTAATAGTTCAGGAAAAACACTTTGATAAATAACAAGTCTTTGCAATTTTTTTAACCGGGCAATACCTCTAACTAGATAAATATTGAATAACTTAGGAAACTTTGAAAAATGTGAGCATGACTCCAAAATACAGCACTATCATAACTGTATTAGAATTTAATGTTGGTGCCTCAATAGTAATGCTCTAAGCTGCCAAAAAATTAGTTACATAAAGTCAAAATAGTCATTTCTCTTGATCATTTTGAGCCCTAGTTTTCAGATGTCTTAAGAGAGCTCAGCTCTTTGAGACAGTCCTCAACAGAAATCCCAAGCACATTTACTTTTTTGAAAGAAACGCAACCTCCCTAAACTTGTTTCTTTGGAAAACCTACCCTGGAGCCCCTGTCTCAGAGGCTTGAGGACCCAGGAGGAGAACACGTGGAGCACCCCATGCTTGCACACTGGCCGGCGCTCGAGGACCTATTCTTCCCGTTCTAATTCATGGAAACTAGAATCCAGCAGAAACCCTGGTGTGATGGCTTGGAAGTGGTCTTACCCCACACACAGAGTCTGATAGTAAGGCGGTCCCGCCCTCACCTCCAGACCCACCTTCCTCTTGTCCAGGGAGTTTCTTGTTGCTCCTTCTGCATGACTCTTTTCCCTCAGGTCTGTCTGATTTGTTTTAATGCCAAGTGCATCACAGAGGAACATAAAATTGCCAAACACCGTGATTTTGTTTACTTTCCATTTATTCACATTTCATGGATTGTTACATTTTCTCAGTGGGAGCATTCAAAATCTGATACAAACTGAGATTATATTGTCCGACGATTCAAGTATTTTAGTTTTAGAAAACAACTTCTTACTTAAAATAAAAACAAACAATTTATCCATTTGATTGCTAAGTTTTACAGTTGTGTCTGCATCAAACAGAGAGTCCTTAGTCTTTAACTGTGATTGCTACTGGCCAAGAATGTACAGTGGCCCTGTGTTCAGAACGCTGCATTGGAAGAGGCCAGTTTGGGTGAGCTTCCCACTATCATCTGCACACCCCACAGGACAGATCAGTTAGTCCCCACCTCCCGAATGAGAAGACCTGGGTTTGGGAGTTTGCAAAGCCTTCAAACCATCACGCCTGCATTTTAAGTCTTCTGAAATATCAGAATAAATGACAAATGCTCAAAAACAAACGACTTGTTTAACTTTACCAAAAAGACTCTCTCAGTGAAAACTTGATTTGAACTCGAACAGTAAGGTAGCATATTAGTTTTTTTTCCTCTACCCAGAAGAGGTAGACACTTTTTGGCATGCAGCATATTAAAATGTGATTTAGAATTGAAACTGTAAAACAGAACAATCCTCTTAAAGAACAATCAGTCCCTGAATGGCCAGACTTGTCCTTCCATGGAAAACACAACCTAAACTTTAAAAACTGGACATGATTTTAGTCTGTAATTCTAATAATGAAGACGGCACAACAAATTTTTTGCTTACTGGGAATGCACGAAAGGATGAGATGGATGGATACATCAGTTTAAAAAAAAGGCCACTGGGATACTTAGTTATTTGTCAAGATGCAAAGCAATTTTAGAATTAACAAAAAAAATACACACCTTACTTTAGGCCACATATATGATACAATTTATGGATTCTCAAACTAAAGATGAAAATTTCAGTCCACATTAAACATTTTTAAGCCTAATTTCTAATATTTTGTTAAAAACAAATCAAACTAAAATAACCCACAGGTCAGAATTAGCTGTTAACACAGTGGGGAAAAATAGGTAAGCCCTCCAGGGGTTAGATTTTACAATAAAATCCACATATACTTAGGTTCTTTTATACTAATACATAATTAAAATGGAGACCAACAAGTTCCTAAAGCACAAAAGAGTGATTTTAAGAAAATATCACATTTTGAGTTATGGTATACACATCACATTTTTCCCTGTAATTTTCACTTTAACAGTGATAGTCTTAGCAGCAAAATTTGCTGGGAATGTTAGAAAAAAAGAAAGCCACACATATCCACTAATTTAAAAATATATAAACTATTTTTATGGGAAGGGCAGCTAAAAGGTAATCCAATCATGATCTTTTCATGCCATTTTTTGTAAACATTCCATTACACATGCAGACAATAACAAAATACTGCATCAACGCTGAAGTGTTCCTAAAGACGCCTGGAGTTTACGATTCCAAGCTGGCACCCCGGGAGCGTGTGTGGCTACGCTGCAATGTACTGGAATTTGTTCCCCTTATTTCCTCTTCATCTTTTTAAAAGTTGGATAAACCTGATGTGAATTGGGTACAACCACATGTTTACTATAAATCATCTGTAACAAAAACTCACAAACGTTCTCAATTCTAAAAAGTAAATATGAAAATAATTATCACTTCCTCCCTAGGTCGCATAGTATAGCTAAAAGTTTGACCACATCCCACAGCAGTGCAAGCACACCTCTCTCTGCATGTATTTACACTGGGCCAAATTCTCACTGGAACCAAAAAAATGAAAGTAGAACAAGAATCTCACGATAAACGCTGGCCCAAATACCACACCCATGTACTGAAGAGTTAACCATATTTGACCATAAAACTGACCCCCATTTTACACCTAAAGGTTGTAGTTTTAAAAAAGCAACTGTACCATCCACAATTATTCTGACTGCTCCTCTAAGTCAGAACACCTCATGCACCGAAGATCAGAATATGCAAGGCTGAGCCCTTGGGCCCCGAACCTGAGCCTTTAAGTAAGATAAGCTAGTTACCAGTTTCAGATGATTCATGAGAAATGAAAGTAGAAATTTAAACATTAAATTCTGCATCTGATTCATGTGCCCAGAGTCTTCAAAGAATGCTAGCGGTCGTCACCTGACAGCTCTGGAGAAGTGACAGGGATATCCTTGTGCATAACCAGGCTCCCTTCCAAATGGACATACCGAATATCTTACTTGTAAAAAAGTAAATGGATATTGCAGATATCAAATGTATAATATACTGCTGTCTAAAGTTAAAAGCAAAATTTACACACTCAATTTTCTCTTCCATCACCTTATTACACGTTTCCTAGTGAATTCACATGGCTCGTGTGTAATCAAAATTCCTATGTACTTAACAGGCAGCTTTTCTATACGCCATCATGGTACAAAGGACCATAAGCATCATTATCTTCCTTTTCTAATATGGTTTCACTTTGACTCAAGTTTCTTTTATGGGTTTACTGTCCATGGTCTAAAAATGGTAAGCTACCAAATTTGTGCTTTTAAAACCCATTCCTGGCAAGCCCCCCTCTATCTTAATTTTGTCTTTATGGGGATAAAGAAGTAACAGCACCTCATGAATAAAACTACAAACCCAAATCTACAAAACTAAGCAACTCCTCAACAAGCTATTCATTTCCTTTCCAAATGAAAAAGCAGTTCCTGAATTATACTAAAGCAGCCCACAGGGGTAAAGGCCAATGTCTGCGAACAATAGACTCGTGACTCTAATGCCGAAGGTGAACATCTCGTACTCACATCTCAGCTTAAAAATAAAACTTAACAAAGCAAAACGCACACACGTCTGTCACAGCACGGCAGCACGGTTCATTTGGTTAAGAGTGCTCGTCTCGCAAATCAGTCAAGCCCACAGGAGAGGTTAAGAACCATCCAGGCAAGTTTCTCTCTGGACGCAGCTTGAACGTGGCCATCGGAAAGCCTCGCCTGCGGCGGCAACAGACCAGAACAGCCGTGGGTCGCAAGAGCCTTTGGGAAAGCTAATCGATACCCTGATTTCAGTCCTTTAAGAAATCACTTATGGTTAGTTTAATAAACAAATGAACTTTAAAAAATCTTCCAAAAATTTCACTGAAATGTATTTTACACATTAGACAGTTCTTAAGAAGGGAGAATACAGTTTCTTGACACTTACTATTTAAAGGTTTTATTGGCCATATTAATCTTCCTCACAAAAGTTTTAAGTTATCTATAAGTTCTTAGAATGTCAAAGAGAAGAAAAACTGACTGAGTTTAAGGGGCGGTGGGGGAAGCAGCAACTTGGCAACAATTTCTCGTTGATCTCACGTGTTCAGGCATCTTTTTTCTCCAGTAAAATTTTGTGCAACTCATCTGCATCCTCGCTAGTTTTTACCCGAATTAACATGGTGACCGGGGTAGCAGCATTCTTCTCATCGACAGGTGGATTTGGAACACAGACAATAAGGACGTTATTTTTCCCTGTTCGGGTACATGGCATATTGGGTGGAATCAGAACATTCAGCAATATGTTGCCTGCATTTACACAAAGGAAAAAATACATCAAGGTTATATGAACTCTAGCGCCATGAAAGGAGTCTACAATACGCTAAACATAAAATATTGAAGCAACTTATGCTTAATGGATCTAAAATTGGGAGCCATCAGGAATATCACAAAATCAGGCACTGTTCCCCAACGGACGCCAGCAGTGTCCCTGACGGAGGACTGTGAGACCTCTGCCCTTCCTCCTGCCCTCATGCAGCCCCCTCAGAACCGCCAGCCCTCTGCACACTGTTCTTTTTTTTTTTTTTGAGACAGAGTCTGGCTCTGTTGCCCGGGCTAGAGTGCTGGGGTGTCAGCCTAGCTCACAGCAACCTCACACTCCTGGGCTCAAGCGATCCTCCTGCCTCAGCCTCCCGAGAAGCTGGGACTACAGGCACGCGCCACCATGCCCGGCTAAGTTTTTCTATATATATATTTTTAGTTGTCCAGATAATTTCTTTCTATTTTTAGTAGAGACGGGTCTCGCTCTTGCTCAGGCTGGTCTTGAACTCCTGACCTTGAGCGATCCACCTGCCTCGGCCTCCCAGAGTGCTAGGATTACAGGCGTGAGCCACCGCGCCCGGCCTGCACACCGTTCTTGCACCGAAGAGAGAACACACTGGTGCAGCCCAGAGTCCTCACTGTCACACAAACACTGAACCTCTGTCACAGAGGCAAGCACAGCTCATTGGGAAAGAGTAACTTCACCGTGATATTATTACAGATTAGTGAAGCCCATGGGGGAAAAACACATCTCCCAGGAGCTTCTTTCTGCAACACAGCCTGCCGCAGTCCACCACCACTGACCACTTCATCTTAGGCCCGCCCTCCTCATCCTCCGGCTACTAGTCTCCTTTCACTGGACTGTCTTACGGGCAAAACTGGGGGTGGGGTCGGGTTGGACAGCAATACCTTAGTGATTGCTTGCTATATAAAAAAGGATTCCTTTAGGCCGGTGTGATGGTGGTGGGTTATCAGAACTTACTAACATTAGTGTCACTAAAGTTGGTACACAACCCCTCACTGCTAAATTTGACTGGCTAATAAAAAATAAAAAAGGATTCCTTTAAATGGTTAATTATCCTCGGATATTTGTTAAACCATCTAATTAATCTAAAGCTTCTTAGTCACATTTTTATTACAAAAGAAAATGAAAAACATTTTGGTTATAGCTTTTAACACATCTACATTTTCTTACTATTATCCTGGTACTCGAAACTAAATCTATAATCAGTAAATATACGATGAATCCGGCCTGGATGATCTCTGTTCTATTCCAAAATACACATTAATAAACTTGAAAATCTCAATGACTGAGTCAGCAAGATAAGATAAAGGCTTTTATGTATGATGTGATTATGGTCACCTTGTGCCACTTGAAAAAAGGTACCCACCTAAACTGGTGTCTGCCCGCACCAAAAGCTGTGTCTTCTGGTTCGCTGTAGGTTTTAAATGCAGGGTACCTACACCTTTCTCTTTAAATTCATTGTCTTTCTTGTAAAATAGTTTACACCTATGGCAAAAGATAACAGGTATGATCAGGCATTCAAGCACAAACCAAGTCACACAGTTTCCTAACTACTCTCACACTTGTGTGGAAAATTTGCATTAAATGAGAACACAGGAAGCTTCAGGATAAATCTTTTATTCATCCAAATTGACTGGGTCTGGGCAAAAAGCACAATAAGAAAATCTGCGTATACATTCTAGAATCCCTCCCCATTTTTTCAAATTAAACAGTTGGCTCTATGAAACCTTTTATAACACTTTCTGAAACAGTGTTTTCTTGAGTGAGTCAAAAATCACAGCTGAACATCTCTCCTTCCCTGCTCTGCTCCTCTGAGGTCAGGAACAAATACAGGGTAAACACTCGTCCTGTACCTCCGCCACCTCAATTTTTTTCCCTATTTCTTATTTTAAAAATTCTCCTAAAGGCTCCTTCAATTTTTGATTGCCCAAGATGTTGAAATAAATTTGGAAAACATTCTTGGGCAGGGCCTAACTAAAGCTAAAGTAATTAAATGTCTTCCCAGCCTCCCATGCTATATCTTAGGTTATTAATAACACAAAACCACTGCTCATCTGATTTAACTAGAAAAAAAAAAACTCGCCAAGTCAGAGTCACTCCTTTTTATCATCTAAGTCATTCAATTTAAAAACAAGCAAAAGGAATTGCTGGCCTCTTTTATTTATTTATTTCTTTGAGACAGAGTCTCGCTCTGTCACCTGGGCTAGAATGTGGTGGCGTCGACCTAGCTCACAGCAACCTCAAACTCCTGGGCTCAAGTGATGTCTTGCCTCAGCCTCCCAAGTAGCTGGGACTACAGACGCTCGCCACCACGCCCGGCTTATTTTTTTATTTTTAACAGAGACGGGGTCTTGCTCTTGCTCAGGCTGGTCTCAAACTCCCGAGCTCAAGTGATCCTCCCGCCTCGCCCTCCCAGAGTGCCAGGATTACAGGCATGAGCCACCATCCCGGCCTGTTGGCCTCTTCGAAAAGTTCTCAAAAATAAAATAGCACCTGGGAATACCACAGGATGTAGCAACTTGTTATATTCAAAACTGCTGACTCATTATTCTGAATGAAATTTTTATATTGAAGAAGTATCCTGAAAGCTTCTGAAATGGCACAGATATTTTTCACTAAATATCTTTGTAAAAAGTAACCTCCTTTAATAGAGAGAAAGATAATTCAAGTTTTCCTTTGCCCTTTCTTCTGAAAGAAGCAGTTCTCATTTAAAAACAAATACAAAACAAAAGCTCTCGTTACTGGAGGAAATATAGTTTTTATACATCCTTAGCAGGAAGGGATGGTTACTGTGTATAACTTTTTGGTTGTGAGAAAATCTAGAAAGGCCAACCAGGTCTCTCGGAAGGGGTCAGAGATGCTCCCAGATTAAGAGAAGTACAACAAAACCTGAAATCAGCAACTAGGAGATTTTCTTTGTGTGGGAAGGATGAGGGAAGAGAAGGAGAAAAAGAAAGGAGAGAACTATAAGATGAGGTCAGGAAAATCACAGAAAAGCCTGTCTCTAAAGCACTTTTAAAAAGCTAAAATCACAGAAAAGACTAAGATACACCAAGCAGGAATTTCTAGAACTGGTTTTTAAGTAAGCAGGGCAAGAATTCTTCCTGTTCCATTTCAGAGCAGGCACGGCTCGGCCCCAGGACTGGATGCTCAGTAAAGTTCCACGAGGACAACGCTAAGCCCACATTCTCCAGGCCAGCAGCATCCATTTCAGGGATTACTACTTACTTTTTGGAGTAAAAAGCATCTTCTTCTTTTACTTCAGTAACTACTACTTTGGGTGGTTCCTCATTCTCTTCTTCATCTTCACCTTATACAAAAATGACACCAACTCAGTAAGATTCAAATCAAGAGCTTGAAAAAGTGATCGAAGTTCGTTACCTACCATCCTAAACCTCAACCTGAACATTCCACGTCAGTGGATACAGAGACTAAAAATGCACATCTAATTTTGGGGGGTGGGGGTGAGGGAAATATCTGCTGGATTTTAATTATTTTGTGAAAAACAAATTTTTGATGGGAACTTATTTTTCAATTCTAAACTTCCAATTTATAGAAAGCCCTAGAATGAAAAAATGTCCTTACTTATGACATTTACAGAAAAATAATCATTCAACACCCAATTATTTATATTCAGATTACCCACTGGAAAATTAAACCTCAGAAGGGCTTCTAATACCTTTATCTCCAAATGTTCCCGTGACCATATCCACAACATCTCAAGGAATAACCGATATCAGCAATGCCCAAAGATGGGAAAAAATAAATGTTTTTTGTAGGGCAAGCTGTTAAGAGAAATCATCCCAAAGTCAGGTGTAAATAACTTAAAAGCTTTGTTATGAGTTGCCACATAGCTCACAGCTCTGAAACCAGAGGTAGCCCACTGACCCTCTGCAGTGCCCAAACAAGGGGGAGACCTAGGCCACTATTTAAATGCAAATATAAGGGATCCTCTTAAAGAGAAAGCAGCATAAATAGCACTTCTGTTTAAGAAAAACAATTCTGGTATTCAACCAATTAGGTCACATTTAAATTGTAAGATGGTGCCGTATTAAGGCCAATGTGCCCTGGAATGTCCTCAGGAGATTTAAAAAAATGAAGCTCCCAGGATTCACGAGTTAGGCTCTCCAGGGTGGGCCCAGACACTGGTTATTTTAACAAACTCCCACGTCTTTCTGATGCATGAAATGTGGTAACCTTGAGATAAACAGTAGGTGTTTGCTGAGAGGCATCCTACATCCATTGGGGCTCAATTCAAATGCAATGTCACTGTGTCCTGTGACAGCCTTAGGATCACGGAAGACTCCATATGTCTAATCTTGGGGAGGCAGAGAAGAAATAAAAGGGAATACTCTTATCCTACCCTTTGCCCTTGAGGGCCCTAGCCAGAGGACAGACCTGAAGGTGGGGCAAGATAGAACAGTAAGGGACGTCTAGCTCCAGGTAGAAAAACAGAGTATTTCAGTGGCAAACGGACAAACTGCAGTTGTCTTTCCTGAGGCTCAGTAAGGTTAATTCTTGAGCAGTGCACTGTTACCTGCTTCCAAGTAGGTGTCTTTACAGACATCATTTGTTCACAACCACCACAAGAGGAAGAGGCCTTGTAACATCACCCCACTTCTTAGAGCCAAGAACGAAGGGAGTGGAGGGGCTGGGACTGAGGCCCAGATGTTTCGCCTGGCTTGGGCCACTGACAATACATATGGCAGACATGTCACTCAAGACACCACTGCTGTCCTCCTGGAAAGGTGGTACACCAGACCCATAGGGGAAACACTGTTCCTTATGGCTATGAAAAGTCTTTTAAATTTATAGTCAAATATTGTTTGGCCACATGACTTTATTTATAACCAAATCCCCTAAATATAAATCAATTCAGGGGACATTCATAATGATCTTTCCTAAAACACAATTTTCAAAAAAATTATTTTTATTTTATTTTTTTTAGAGTCTCACTGTTGCCCAGGCTGGAGTGCAGTGGTGTCATCATAACTCACTGCAGCCTCCAACTCCTGGACTCAAGTGACCCTCCTGCCTCAGCCTCCCGAGTAGCTGGGACTACAAGCACGCCCTACCACGCCTGGCTAACTTTTTTTTTTTTTTTTTAAGAGATGGGGTCTTTCTATCTTGCCCAGGCTGGTCTTGATCTCTACGCCTCAAGCAATCCTCCTGCCTCAGCCTCCCAGAGTGCTGGGATTAAAGGCATGGGCCACTACCACTGCGCCCACTCGATCTCAAAAAATGGTTTTAATTTGCTACTTTTAATGTATCAAAGCCATGTGTTTGATATTTTTCAAAAAAAACCCCTGTCAGATATTTCCATATTCTTCATTTTATGTTTAATATTAATTCTTGTAACAACCCCACGAAATAGGTCTTATTCCATTTTACAAATAAGGAAACTGAGGCTCAGAGAAGCTAATCACTTCATCCTGGATCACCACTGAGGGAATGATGGAGTCACGACGCAAATCCAGATCCAGCCCAAATCAAGTCTAGCTTTTCCCACTACATACAAAACTTACACAAATCTAGAACAATATTTACCTTTGCATTCATTACTGCCACTTTCTGCTTGGCTCTCCAGTGTTTTAGTGGAAAGTGGTAAAGAAACTGGTTTACTCTGGGTAGTATCTTTGCCAAACAAACTGGTGTTTCCAGAGGAAAATGAAAATCCAGCCAGGGGGCCAGAGCTTAGTGAGCCCAAAACAGAGCTATCAATTTTCTTGCCAAAATTAAATGAGGCACTTGTTGCTCCTAGTGATGGGTCCATTTTCTTTTCAGACACAACCTCAGTCTTCTTTTCAGATGTATCTTCAGCTTTGTTGTCAGGGAACAAAAATGCTGACTCTTGCTGTAATTTTGTTGAACCACATAGGGAAGGAGATTGCATTTCAAGCAACGTCTTGTTAGTTTCACTTTGAGAATTATTACTGTCACTGTTTCCATGTTGCTGTTCAATGTTTGCTAAATATTTCTCATAGTCTTTAAAGATGGGTGTCAGGTCACAGAGTGGGTTTGCATTCACGTGCTTCACTATCCAGTCCCGGACAGAGAAGTTCAAGGCAGCCAACTGCTTGTTATAGGTGTTGCTGGCACAGGCTTTGCTAGAAGCAAGGCCAGAGGAGGAAGGCTGCTGACTGTCGCCATTAGTTTTGGGATTTGAAATCTTTTTATCAACCAAGGTGGTAGGGCCATTTGCAGCAATAGAACCTATAGGAAATTAAAGATTGAAGAATTTATTTACAGAAGATGATTTGATTAAACCGTCTAGATTTTTATATCACTGTCTTCCTATTTTCTGCTTTTATTGTATCCTATTTTTGTGATAGCTCAAGAAGTCTGTGTTCAAGAAATAATCTTTTCCTTCAAAAAGATAACTATTTCAAACAGAACTGTCAGAGTATTAGGTTAAGCATAAGACTTAATACCCAAAGTTGTTGGGATGAACAGTATCAAAGTACAGTCAACCTCCCTATCTGCAGGTTCCTGATCTGTAGATTCAATCAACTGCAGATCTAAAACACAGCGTTGATGGGACGCATAACCAGTGGATACAGAATGCTGACTTCTCCTATCTGGGGGTTCTGCTGGGCCAACTGCAGGAACCGAGCATTGGAAAGGGTCCTGGAACCAGTCCCTAAGGATACCGAGAGACAACTATAATTAAAACCTTAACAGAAAATGCTTATTTTAAACCACATTAAACACTCTGCCGAATTAAAATCCAATAATATACACTTTTTGAATAATGAGCTAAATACCGTCCAACCAGTCAGGATCATTTCCAAGATTTTAATCCATGATCCCATTCTCTGTTGCTAATTCCAAGAGCTTCTGACTAACTCCTGCAATCCAGGATCAGGCAATCAACACATCCTGTGCCAGAACAAAGCTAGCCTGGAAGGCCCTTGACCAGGGACAATGTCATCTGAGTCCCTGGCAGGCATTTTTGTGTAAGGCGCACAGAAAGCCCTTGGTACACGCATAATCAGTGAGTGGGCAGGAAGAGAAGCCTTCACGGAGGGTCTACGCAGTGCTCCCTTTTCTCCTCTGACTTTCAGGTCAATTCTGAGGGTCAGTCTCTTTCACAGGTGAAGATTCTGAGGCTGAGAGGTTAAGGAATTTCACCACTGTCACACAACTGGTAATTGGCAGCGCTGAGAACAAAACCTAGGTCTCTTTCGGCTCAAAAGCCTGTGCTCTACTCACTCACTCTGTGACAGCCAACATCCCCCTCAAGTTCCATCCTTTTCATTATTACCCTGTTCTTGCTCACACAGTCCCAGGACTCAGGGGGTAGGTTCAAGAAAAACCTCTTTGCAAAGTTATTTTTCCTAGATTACACTTAAATAGATGTGAGTGGGAGAGGGGAACCTACTTACCAAAGGCTGCCTTGGTCTCTGTTGCCACCTTTGCACTGGTGAAGGGAGGGGTGATAGTTGTGCTGTTTCCATTTGACAGTCCTTCTAGAGGCTTCCCTCCAGTGCTACTACCAAATGCAGAAAACCCTCCTCCTCCAGAAGGTACAACCAAACCTTTAAAACCTTTAAAGGCTCCTCCACTATCAGACTGAAATATGAAGAAAGACTGCACATTAGGCAAGTATACTCTCTCTCACCAAATAAGCAAGCAAGCGATAGAATCGTTTTGGCTAAATAGTACCCAGACTCCAATGCAATTAGCATTTTAGAAACTGCTGGCACAAGCAGAAATAGAAAGTGAGACAGAAAGACACTGTTCATAAGAATAGCTCTGCAACCCCAAACTGCCTTTCTGAAATAGCAAGGATAGTCATAATTTATGGCAAATGTATTTTTAAAAATGTACTAGGTGTATTTAGGACATAAAAGGTAACAAGGACTAATGCAATAAATCTATGTACCCACCACAGAGTCTCAGAATAACTGCAAACATTCTCAATGACTAAACCCCACTCAAAGACCATTTGCATAAAGAATTTGTAGAAATATCCAGTTAGGTTAACTAAAAATATTTTACCCACTTACCTAATTTCCTAAGAACTTCCGTAGCTTTTAGCCTATAGAAACTTAAGATGACCAAGTCTCAAATCCAGATGTTCTGTCAGGTGACCGATCCAGGGCAACATTTTATTTTCATTTTTCTTATTTCTTTCTTAAACTTACTTTCTTTGGCAAGGTCTTTCTAGCACACTTTTCCCTTTGTGCTAGCCTGCTCACATCTCTGACCTAGGATGCTCTGGAAACGTTTGGCGTTCCTTAGGAAATTCTAAAGCTGCTCTCCGCCCCGGGAACTTTTGGAGAAAGGTTCCTCACTTTACAGTGCTTTGCTAAACTCACTGCAATGTTTATAAGACCTTTTCTTGTTCAAAGTACTGGTTAAACCATAGGGGGTGGTCTTCTTCACCAAACTTCCAAGAGAGTTCATAAATCTGAAGTTTCCACATAAATGGGTTATAACCGTGACCTCACCAAAAAATTACTTAAATTGGAACTTCTTCATTTCCTAAATGAGCCAGTTAGCCTAAATATTATTGTATCTTTTTCCACGGAAGTTTCAATCACATCTACAGAAAATTTCAGATGTTTACTTACATAGTTTAGATTCTGATGCTCTAAATTTGATTTTTCATCATTCGAAATCCAAAATACACCAAACTGACAGCTATCATTTTAAAACAACGATTCACAGACAAGCTGTAAAGCTGCAAGTGGCTCTTCAGCCACATGGTATTTACAGGTGTTTTAGAAATTGCTGACAGTAAATTGGCTCTAGAATCGTAACAAAATTCAAGAACCACTAGTTAAAACAAAAGCTAAAAAAGACATTCAGAAAAATGACAGTCAAAGTTGAATGAGAAGGCCGGGCGCAATGGCTCACGCCTGTAATCCTAGCACTCTGGGAGGCCGAGGCGGGAGGATCCCTCAAGGTCAGGAGTTCGAGACCAGCCTGAACAAGAGCAAGACCC
>NW_012152319.1:690786-691107 GCF_000956105.1 Propithecus coquereli
AGCTACAACAAAGTTATCTATATCTGGTTTTATAATATTGTTAATACCGGTACGTGAATTACAGAGAGGGCATGTTAAGAAAAAGTTTATGTCTATTCTCTCTTTTGTGTATTCCAATTCCAGTTAGGCAAATCATGAATCTCCTAGAATCTACAAATCCAGGCTTCAAAGCCCAATCCAGAGAGAGGAAGGTATGAACAAAAAGTTTTGAAAAGACTAAGACCATCAAAACTTTGGTGCAAAAATATTCATGACCAATTCTTGAAATATTTCCAATATATATTCTAACATATTAATAAAGTATAGAATAAAATCAAAGTT
>NW_012152319.1:694052-695034 GCF_000956105.1 Propithecus coquereli
CCCGCCTCGGACTCCCAGAACGCTAAGATTACAGGTGTGAGCCACCACGCCCAGCCTAGCAAAGCTATTTTAATATTGAAAATTCTCTTAAAGATGATTCACTGAAGAAGTTTATCCTTAGGTAAGAATTTTAATAAGACAATGGAAATATTAATACCTTCACAACATGAGTACTTTTCTTCGGGATACAGCTGATAGAAATACATGTTTTGCAAGATTGAACATTTAGTTGTCCCAAATTGTATACTGCTAAGAAATCATTTCCAACTTCAAAATATGATTAATGTGGATGTGTTAACATTCTGAGACCTTATAACCCTTCAAAAATAAACCATGAGCTTAACTGTTCTAACACCACAGCATTAGAGGAAAGGGTAGGAGTTCGGGGACTCACAGTATTATCTCTGCACTGGATTTAAGCACCACATCCAAACAGGATGCTTGTGCATCCCCTAAAATTTTTAATTTGTTTTCTGATCCCAATGTCATATCCTTTGCTATTAAAACAACAACAAGCAAAAAAACTAGAACCAACTGAGAGCTGCGTTGTGAGTACTGTGCTGCCTTCTCTGCTAACTCACCTACTGAATAAAAAGAACACCTTTCCATTTCCTCTGCTACCTACCTCACCCAGGAACTTATCAGCTAGCTTTCGGCACCTGCCAGGGCTTGTTAAATATGCCTGGGCTCCTTCCTCATAGTCTTTCCCACTCTCACTTGCCCTCGACACCACAGCCCAAGAGTAAGCTTCCTAGAACCTCATGGTCTTTAAGACACAAACTTACATATCACCCACTGCTCTTCATTATCTACAGAACAAAATCCAAATACTGGCATTCCGAGTCCTCCAAAATCTGATGCCCTGTATGGCAATTACATAGGGGCTTTCAGCTTTTAATACATCCTAATAATCTTTAAAATTTCTTCTGTAAGTATGTACTTTTTTCTGATTATAGAACAAATGATTTTAAAATCCAGGATT
>NW_012152319.1:695084-697521 GCF_000956105.1 Propithecus coquereli
AATATATATTCTAACATATTAATAAAGTATAGAATAAAATCAAAGTTTTCTTTATGAAGTAAAAGCTATTGTCTTAAAGCTGAAAGGTACCTTAAAGATCATGAATAGTTGACAGTGGAGCCTGTTCTGAAACCCAGATACCTGAACTCAGTCTTACTACTGCGGTTTTCAAAATTAAATTTTGTATTTATTATACACACAATACTTTTAAGAAGAGTCCTGGCCCAACTTGCCTATTGTACAAAAGGCCACTGACGCACCTAAAACTCTAAGTGGCTCTGCTGAAAAACCACTACTTTTCTACAATCCACTAAAAGTGCTATGTCCACGTTCAGCAATTTGCTAAAGAGAAGATCTCTGGCTTCATTTTAACCCTTCATTCTGGCCCATGTAGGGCCAGAATAAAATATTTCCTGTGCAAAAATTCTCATCTACAGGCCGGGTGTGGTGGCTCACGCCTGTAATGATAGCACTCTGGGAGGAGGGGCGGGAGGATCACTTGAGGTCAGGAGTTCGAGACCAGCCTGAACAAGAGCGAGACCCTGTCTCTACTAAAATAGAAAAAATTAGCCAGGCATGGTGGTGCGCACCTGTAGTCCCAGCTACTCGGGAGGCTGAGGCAGGAGGATCACTTGAGCCCAGAAGTCTGAGGCTGCTGTGAGCTAGGCTAACACCATGGCACTCTAGCCCGGGCAACAGAGTGAGACGCTGTCTCAAAAAAAAAAAATTCTCATCTATGGTTATCTCAGATCATGTTAAACTTAAGGGGATCCCCACATCCAGAAAAAGGACCATTCCGCCGCACTGGTCCCAAGTTAAATGTAATTAATTAAATGTAATCCTTCCACATTCATTCCATTAGAATATGTTCAAATGGCAGCTCTTCCATTCCTGGATATTTTAATGTCAAAGGAAATTGTTACATGATAGTCCAGATCTTACTATAGCACAGAATGTAACTGTCCTGAAGATCCAAAGAAAAATCCATAATCAAAGACTTAGTTATAAAGTATCAAGTCAGTTAAAGGCCCGTCAAAACATATTTGTGATTTTGGTTTCCCTGAACATATTAGATTACATGTATGTGTAAAGGAAAAAAATATTAGTACTAGAAAGATTCAGAAAGAAGGAAGTTACCAGTCTAACAAGAAGCTTAGAAACACTTTTACAGGTTTTTTAAATTTTTTTTTTTTTTAACTTTGCACTACACCATTAACTTGAAAGGCTAATTTGGTTAAAGATTTCCTTAGCTAAGTGGTCTGGCAATATCAAACTGCTGGTAAGGCACTAGAAATACAGTTGTGTTCTATTCTTCATAAGGGAAAAATAACATTTCCTCAGGGAAGATCCTTCGCATTCTGCTGGCAAGGAAACTGGGCCAATCTAAATTCTGCTCCTATTAGTGCAATTGTTAGGGGTGTCAGAGCTATTATAAAAATAGGAAATAAAGCAGGCCTCCAAAAAGCAGTCGAGTAAGGGATTACAGCAGACTGAGATGGTGATGGTGTACCACTTTTCACCTCTGAGCACAGTCACTGTGCCAAGGTCATGACTAGCTCACTTAACTCACCTTTTAGTCATGACTAAAATAACTTACTCAAATCCATGGATTCAGAATGCTGCCAGTATATGAAATTCAGGAGGAAGGTGCTTCCACAAAGGAGAGTATTTAAGGAGTAGGTGGCCGTAGAAAAGCACACCCAAAGTATGTAATAAACTTCTACACTAACAGGTTATAAGGAACCATATTATCTCCCATTCAGGATGCTCTTAAAAATGTCTTTTAATTCTATCACAAATCTTTATGAGGAACCTCCAAAATGAATTTACATGTATTAACAGAAGAAGCAGAAAATTATTCTTAACGAAACTACTTTTTACCTCTTCAGCTTCATCTTCTTGATCCCAGTTCCTGTCTGTTAATTCCTTCTCAGCAATTCTTTTAGCCATTTTTTCAAGCCTAAGTTACAGAAAACAGAAGTAAAAAGTTTACTTTTCTACACCAAGATATAACTCTATAAGAATTTAAAAAGTTCACTCTAGCACGAAATGAGATAAAAAGGTTTCTGATGCCAGTAGAAACTGCTCTAATGAGAACTTTACGATGGTGATACTAGGCTTCCAGTGTTGCAAATCCAGTAAAAGATTATTTGAGGAGACAGTTGACAACTCCCAAGGAACACTAGCACTCTTTCTAAACACTAAACTAAGTCTACTTGGAAAAATTAAAACAAAATGCCAACTCATTTTTTAAAAATCTAGAATCCTAAGTACTGTATATACAATCAAAATGTCCTTAATCAACTTACTCTATGCAAATTACACTTCCAGTCTTGCCATAAACAAAACTATTTTATTTTTTATTTTTATTTATTTATATTTTTTGAGATAGAGTCTCGCTCTGCTACCTGGGCTAGAGTGCCATAGCATCAGTCTA
>NW_012152319.1:700726-703029 GCF_000956105.1 Propithecus coquereli
AAGAGAGAGGTGGCACCGTCACGGGGGAAGGGGTGGGAGGAACCGCCAGGAGGTAAACCGGGAAGCCCGCGCCAGGCCTCCTACCTCCGCCCGGGCCGCAGGGGCCCCGCGCCCTGGCGAGCCTTACTCAAGTCGGACGCCGCAGCACCGAGGCCGGCTCCGGGCCCGGCTTCACAAACAGCCCCGCCTGCGTCGCCGCTCTCATCCCGCCCCACCCTCCGCCTACCGGCTTCCCCGCCGCCCGCGCGCCCCCTCCCCAAGCCCGGCCGGCGCTCCTGACCCCCGGCTCCCCGCCGCAGGGTCCCGCATCTGGCCCCGCACCCCGACTCCCCGCCCCAGGCCCGCTCCCCGCCTTCCCGGCCCCGGCTCCCGCCCTCGGCCCCTTCCCCTCCCGCGCTGGCCGCTGTCTCTCACCTCCCCGGCGACCGCCGTAGTCCTCGCGGGGTCGTGGGCGCCGCGGCGAGCGGGGCCGAGACCGCGGTGCTCACGTTGGAGGCGGCTGCTGGTCGCCCGGCTGCGCGCGCTAGGTCGCTTCCGGCGCGCCGAGAGCCTGGGAGGACTTGGTGCTTAGCAAGCCTGGAGTCTCAAACACCATATCCCCCGGGGACTCGTTTCTGTGCTCGGTGGCGAGGTGGAGAGCCGTACGCTCAGTCCAAGACGGCTGGGACAACGGCGCAGAGCACGCCCCAGGCCGCCATTTTATAACTCGAATCTACCCCCAAAACGAATTCGGAAAAAAAGGGAGGAAAGAAACGCCCGCCTTCAGTTACTGCGCAAGCGCGCGGGAGCCATCGACAGCAGCACCTTCTTCCGCTGGCCCTCGGGCGTCAAGAGGCGCATGCGCCCAGCTCCCTGGAACCCGGCGCCTGGTGGCGTGCACCCGTCCTACGCAGGCGCACAAGTGCGCACGCGCGCGCCGGTCTCCGTCAGGAAGCCGGCGCCCGCGGCTGCGGCTTTCCCGCTTTGGTCACTTGTTGGCTGCCGTGCGTGTTAGAGACGGTTCGCGCGCGAGTTGCTGCTGAGGGGCTTGGGTGTTTGAGGAGCTCGGAGAGTGTGGTCAGTCAGTGGGCGTGAGTGAGGCTCTCCGAGTTCCCGTAGGGGGCGATGGGGAGCTGCAGGGCTGAGGAGAGAGCGGCCGCGACTCTGGAAACAAGTGAGGTGAGGTCGGAGTGACGTCGGGTGGCCTCGCGCCGCCGGACTCCCCGAGGACGCACACAGGTGGCCCTGTCGGCGTTCCCTGGAGCTTGCCAGGTTGGCGGTGGTTCTGGAAGGCCTGGGATTTCGGAGCTAGGAGGAACTGTGTGGATCACCCGCTGCACCTGCTTCCTTCGTGGGTGGGAAAACGGACCCCTTCGTCATTCAGCACTTTTATATCTGTTTCCTGCGTTGGCTGCCGCGGAGGTGGAGTGACTTGCCCAGAATTACACGCTAGTTAGCATCGACAAAGATGAAGTATGCAAAGGCGTTTTAAAACTGTGTGTTCCGTGTCATGACCTGTGTTTTTTATGCATATATTTGAACACTGCATTTTCAAACAGGGTACTTACAGGTTCAGCTGTACAGAGCAGTAGTGTTTGGTCCAACTCTTCTCGCCTAATGGTTAGAATATTAACCATAAGACCCTGGGAATTAGACCAATTATTAACTAATTACGAAACTGGCTTCAAAAAAGGAACATTCTTAGAGCACTGAACACTTAGGTTAACTTTATGGGAGCAGGTATGGATATACTTTGAAAATCTAAAGAAAGTTTGTGCATACATGCATGTAGAAAACCGTCTGTGTATGATCTCAGGGTGTTTGAGCCCCCCCTAAAAGCTCCAGGACCCGTCGTTATGATCTCCTTATGGAGAGACTAGATTGCACATACAAGGGTTAAAAAAAAAATAGCGGCCCTTACCTCGGGACATTTAAGATAAATTCAGATTTATTCCCTGACAATACATTTACTTCCCTGAAGACAAGAAATCCTAAACATAGATGTAGCCAGCTATTTGTTCTCTTTCTGAGGTTAGATGTGAACAGAAATATGCAGCCAGGGAGCTGTATTAGATTTTGTGCATGTTCATTTCAACAAATCTTTCACACTGTGCTTATGAGTTGGATGGAGCAATATGAACTGTATGCATACCTAGTGGAAAATGGTCATCAGAGAATGTTGATTAACAGTGTGTTTCAAAGAGAGGTCTTTAGTGGCATGCTCTTCAACGTTTTTGTTTTGATCTACCGAAAGAGAACTGACAGTACAAACCCTTCAGGATGATACGTGACTTGCCAGAGCCATCCAGTCGTTTAGTGGCAGA
>NW_012152319.1:705794-706081 GCF_000956105.1 Propithecus coquereli
GTCTTTGTATTATGTAGGCTTGAGCATTGAGATGGAGTCATTCTTTATTTGGATTTACCGGAAAACACCCAACAATAGGAGGCCTACAGGACCACACTTTGCTCATAATGTGAAGGAATTGAAACAGGAAATGTTCTACCATCAGCCCTGGCAATGGGGCTTTGGAGTTAATCACCCAGAGTTTGATTCTTGGCCATCCCAGCTGCCAGCTGGGCAGCCTTGGGCAAACTATTAAACTCTTAGAGCTCAGTTTCCTCATCTGTAAAATGAGTGTAATAGTAGTACCT
>NW_012152319.1:706526-707669 GCF_000956105.1 Propithecus coquereli
GCAGGGCCAGAGCCGGGCTCTCACTTCCAGCCCAACATCCCTTTCCACGTGCTGTTTCAACGTTGCATGTGAACTGCTGGGGGCTCCACAGATTTATAGTGTAGAGCCACACGTGCGGGCCCTCCTCTCTTCCAGCTGTTACCTGTACTTCACAGTGACTGTTCTAAACCCTCATCACTAAACCTTTCTAGCTACCTCCCTCCTTGTCCCCCCTCCCAACCCCTGGCCTCAGTTCTTCACAGAAAAGAGGCAGTCTTGCTTATCTTTGTCCTCACCCAATTTCATTTTCTTCCCTTCGATCTAGTAAAGTAGTCCCACTTTCTCCGGAATTTTTCTTTATTATCTCTTCTTTCTCCTGTTTTTTCTTTTTTTTAGTGCAGTATATGACTTTCAATCTGTATTTTCAACCACTAAGATCCCAAGAACCTAGCACTATCTTTGGTATATAATGGGTATTCAACTATTTACCAAATGAATGAACCCTTTTCTTCATTGAGAGAAACATCCCAGACAATTTCTGCGTTTCTTTCTAACAGCTTGCCTGGCTGGTGGTGGCTCTTCATATTTGGTTCTGTGCATAGCTCATTTATTCCAAGCTGTTTCTAGTGCCTTCTTATAAATTAGGTAGTGATTTTTGTTTTTAACTTCAAAGTATAACCACTAGTCAACTCGCTATGTGATCTCTAGGCTGTTATGGTGTAAGGGACATAGATAGCTTAAGTCATGGTAGACTTTTTTGTATTCAACATTGAAATGTGGCTTAGTTAATTAAAATCATAACTTTTGACGGGGTGCAGTGGCTCATACCTAAAATCCTCGCACTTTCGGAGGCCAAGGTGGGAGGATCATTTGAACCTAGGAGTTCAAGACCAGCCTGAGCAACCTAGTGAGATCCTGTCTCTACAAAAGATACAAAAATTAGCATGCCCCTATAGTATTAGCTGCTTGGATTGCTGAGGCAGGAGGATCACTTGAGCCCAGGATGAGGTTGCAGTGAGCTATGATGATGCCACTGCACTCTAGCCTGGGCAACAGAGCAAGACCCTGTCTTAAAAAAAAAAAAATCGTGACTTTTATTTTTGAAGTAATACAATATTTATCTTGCAGGGTTAAGCAAAATAACACATTTACTTCTTAATTACA
>NW_012152319.1:710144-713911 GCF_000956105.1 Propithecus coquereli
GATAGATTGGTTTTGTGGAGGTGGAAAGGTGAAGTAGGGTGGTAACATTACCAGGGAGATGGAATGCTGTGAAGAGAGGGCATAGAGGTATGAAGTAATTAAGGTATCGGAGTGTTGGAGAAGAAGGTATAGAAACTATACAAGAGCAGATTTACCATATCTTTAAACAGATCCAACTTGTTCTTCCATTCCCCTTCATACCAAAAGCATTTGAACCATGGCTTTTTTATTGTGTAATTATAGATGTGTCCTGTTGATGAGATTTGATCAATATTTTGTCTTTGATTTTGAAAAATGAGAAAGTTATAAGTTAATAAATGCAGTTTGGCAGATGAAATCTTTAAAAACTTGGGAATCCATTGAGGGAAAAGTAAAAAATTTGTGCAAGAAGAATCACTTCCCTAAGGGCAGTGTCTTAAACTTATTTGTATTATGCATGTGGTATTTGTTATGGGCTGAGGTGTGATCCCCCCCCAAATTCGTATGAAGTCCTAACCCCTATAACCTCAGAATGTGGCTGCATCTGGAGATAGGCACTTTAAAGAGGTTATTATGTTAAAGTGAAGTCATAAGGGTGGGCTCTAATCCAATATGAATGATACCTTTGGAAGAAGAAACAGTAGCTAGAGGGTGATGTGGGGCCAAGGGTTTTTTTTTGTTTTTTTTTTTAAGAGACAGGGTCTCACTCTGTCACCCAGGCTGGAGTGTAGCGGTGTTATCTTAGCTCAGTGCAATCTTGAACTCCTGGGCTCAAGCAATCCTCCTGCCTCAGCATCCCGAGTAGCTGGGACTACAGGTGTGCTCCACCATGCCTAGCTAATTTTTAAAATTTTTCCAGAGATGGTGTCTCACTATGTTGCCCAGGCTGGTCTCGCTCAAGCAGTCCTCCTGCCCTGATCTCCCAAAGTGCTGGGATTATAGGTGTGAGCCAGTGTGCCCAGCCAGAAGAGCAAATTTGGATGTAGATGCAGGCGCAGAGGAAAGACCATCTACAAGCCAAGGAGAGAGGCCTCAGAAGGAACCAACTCTGCAGACACTTTGATCTTGGACTTCTCGACACCAGGACTGTGAGAAAATAAATTTCTGTCGTTTAAGCTATCCAGTGTATGGTAGTTGTTATGGAAGCCCTAGTAAACTATTAATCATATATTGTTTAATAAATATTTTCTTACATTGAAACGTGAGTTCTTTGATATTGGCACTCAGGGACCTTTGTGAACATCTCGCCCCAGTCCATTTATGCAGCCGCCTCTTCTGACACTCCCTGTCCTGCCCTCTATGCCCTTTAGCCTCTCGGTGTTCACCAGGTACATCCTGCCTTTGAATGCCTCTGAGTCCTTGCTGGGATTCTCTCTGCCTGGATTGTTGTTTCTTTAATTGGACCTCATTGAAAACCTTGTTCAAATGTGTGTTCTGTGGCTGAGTTAGAAGTACTTAGGGCATATATTTTCATAAAATATGTCTTCTCATTAGACAATGTACTCCCAAAGTGTAGGACTTACATCTGATTCATTTTTGTACCTCTGGAACCAAACATGGTGTATAAGTTTGGCTAGGCTGCCAAACATGGTGTATTAATTTGGCAAGGCTGCTGTAATGAAGACTGAACAGAATATCACAGGCTGACTGGCTTAAACAACAGACATTTATTTTCTCACAATTCTGGAGGTCTGGAGGCTAGAAGTCCCAGATCAAGGTCCATCAAGTTTGGTTTCTAGTGAGAGCCCTCTTTCTGGCTTGTAGAGAACCATGTTCTAGCTATGTTCTCACATGGTCTTTTCCATTGAGGAAATGTCTCAATAGGACATTTCCAGTGCATACATGGAGGGAGGAAGGGGAGAGAGAGAGAGAATGAGCACAAGTACACCAGTGTGCTCTCTGGTGTCTCTTCTTACAAGGACAGAAATCCTATCGGTAATCAAAGCCCTACCTTTGTGACCTCATTTAACCTTAATTACTTCCTTATAGGTCCTATCTCCATGTAAAGTCGCATTGAGGATTAGGGCTTCAACATGAATTTTGGGGGGCGGGGGACAAAATTAAGTCCATAATGCATGGTCAATCAGGGCTTAAAGTGATTTGGAAAAAAATTAAACCTCAAAGAATTGTTAGTGAACACCAGTCTATCTAGACACGAACTATATACAAGTGATTGAATAAAAAAGAGAAACCAAATATTGAAAACCATGATCATAAGTGGGATAAGAAAATGTGGGATTATATATCTATTAATACACACTTGTATATGCAGAATACTTGCACCGAGTTGTATTAGGAAGAATACTACAATCACTCTAATTGGAATTTTCTAGAAGAACATGTTACCTTTAGATGTCTATAATAGCAATAAGCCCTCAGTCTATGACTCAGCTCAGTTATTTCCATAATTGTTTTGCACTTTAGGCTCAGATTTTTTTGCTAGGAAAAGTCACACTTGGCATAAATTGCTGAATGCAAAATAAATTTTTAGTATTTACAGTTGGATAAACTTGATATGAAAAGAACATCTCAGAGCATGTTATAAAGACAGACACTAAGGGGGATAAGCTACTGGGTAAAATTCTACATTGTAGAATTTAATGAAATCCCTGTTTAATATTTCACTTCTAGTCTTTTTGTAGCAAAAAAGCAACCTTGTGAGAGAGGAGTAATGGAGAGGTGTACAGTTAAGAAACTGAAATAATCTCAGTGAAATATCTAATTCATAAAGCCAGGTACAGGTACTCCTCAGCTTACGATCGGGTTATGTCCCAATAAACCATTGTAAGTTGAAAACATTGTAAGTCAAAAATGAGTTTAATACACTTAACCTACTGAACATCACAGCTTAGCCTAGCCTACCTTAAACATACTCAGAACACTTACGTTAGCCTACAGTTGGGCAAAATCATGTAACACAAAGTGTATTATATAATAAAGTGTTGAATATCTCTTGTAATTTATTGAATACCGTACTGAAAGTGAAAAACAGAGTGGTTGTACGCGTACCCGAAGTATGGTTTCTACTGAAAGAGTATCGCTTTCACATCGTTGTAAAGTGGAAAAATCTTAAGCCGAACCGTCATAAGTTTGGGACTGCCTGTACTGAGAATTTAGAGAACTTGAGTGTAGTGAGATAAGCTAGGTTGGAGTCTACATAGATTCTAGATGGATATAAAGTCATGACAGCTGTATAGTTTGATGATTATGATTTTCAGATGAAATATATAGCAATGGAGAAATATAATGTAAAGTTTGAGGATCCTGGAGATAACGGTACACACGCTTACTACACAAGAAAACTCAAGAAGGCATTAGGGGTTGGTACATCAGTTTTTATCTTTAACTTTATCATAATCCTCATAGATGTCACCGCATGGAAAAAACTGTTAAATGATAACTGGAGAAAATAAGTATGATCATTGTAAACTGTACAAACCCTGATATTTTGGCCTAGAAGCTACTTGTAGAACAAGATTGATTCTAACTGAAAAGCTTACACATTCTCTAAGCTGCGCTTCTGGAATGGTGGCGTAAATACCTTAGAAAATCAACTCTTCCATGGTTTTCATTATACCGATTCCTCTACTTCTTCCTCACCCACAGGTTTGAAGTTTTATTCTATTTGCATGTTTAACATTCATATTTGACTTATCTGAAATTAGTCCATATCTCTCCTCTGGCCTTGGATAACACCAAGAGCTTAAAATCCTCTAATCCAAACACCCATCGCTATCCTATATGTCATTATTGTTCATTACTTCCACCTCATTTTGATATTCTTCAAA
>NW_012152319.1:714771-716144 GCF_000956105.1 Propithecus coquereli
GACAGAACTACAATCCCGTTAGGGAAGTGAGAAGTATTCACCCAGCATTTATTGTTATGCTCTGGCCTCCTGGCTACTGTTCTAGGTCTCATGATGCTTGGAAATAGAAAACACACAGGGCTCCGTTTGAGCTAGGAATACACTTGGGTAGTGATTACCCTCCATGGCACACATGCAAGCCTGAGACAAGGGCTTGCACATGGCTGGCTTATTTTGGGAAGCAAGTGATCACAGATACCAGGGAGCATTTAACACGGAATCCAAAAGGTGGATTCTCTGCTCCAAAGATGATGTGGTGTGTGTGTGTGTGGGCATTATAAAGAATTGACTCATGAGACTGTGGAGACTGGCAAGTTCAAAATCTGCAGTTTAGGCTGGCAGACGGGATACCAGGAGAGCCGATGGTGCAGACGGAGTCCAAAGGGCAGCGTGCTGCAGAATTCCTTCTTGCTCTGGGAGGCCAGCTGTAGTAGTCAGGGTTCTTCAGAGAGAGCCAAGAGGATATATACAGGCACAGATACGTGAGAGGGAATTTATTAGGGGAATAGGTGCACAGGATTATGGAGGCTAAGAAGTCCCACAATAGGCCGTCTGCAACCTGGAGAACCGGGGAAGCTGGTAGGGTGGCTCAGTCCAAGCTGATAGTGTCATCGCTAGTTTAAGGCAGAAGGCCCGAGAGCAGCGGGGGGCGGCCACTGGTGTGAGTCCTGGAATCCAAAAGCTGGAGAACCTGGACTTCCAACGTCCAAGGGCAGGAGAAGAAGGGCATCGCAGCTCCGGGGGAGAGGGAACAAGAATTCGCCCTTCCTCTGCCTTTTTGGTCCATCTGGGCCCCCGGCTGATTGGATGACATCTGCCCACGTGGAGAGTGGATCTTCCTCGCCCAGTCCACAAACTTACACCCCAGTGTCCTCGGAAACACCCTCATAGATGCACCCAGAAACAATCCTTTACTATGCAGGTATCTAGCTGTCTAGGTATCCCTTAATCCAGTCAGGTTCACACCTAAAATGAACCATCACACTGGTCCTTGTGTTCTCTTCAGGCCTTCAACTGATTGGATGAGGCCCGTTCACAGTGTGGAAGGAAACGCGCTTTACCTAAAGTTCACTGATTTAAATGTAAATCTCACCCAACCCTCCCCACCCCCCCACCAAGCTGACACATAAAATTAACCACCACAGACTCGATCCCCCGGTACCTCCTGGGAACGTAGTGAATGTGCCTCAGACTGTGCCAACTGGTGACAGAGAAGGAAGCGGTTATCCACTGGCGCCACCTCCCAGGAGTCCAGGCTTGCTCTATGGGATGTTAACTCACTTCCTGGTTGCAGGTGCATGAATGCTGGGCTTTCTATTTTTTTTTTTTTTTTT
>NW_012152319.1:716990-735921 GCF_000956105.1 Propithecus coquereli
TAAAAGACAGACCTTCTTAAGGATGTGAAAGCAAAACTGACATTGGTGGGAGAGAGGTGAGAAAAATGGAAGGTACTAGGTAATCCTGTCTCAGGGGCAGGCAATGAAAGCTAGCATGGAAAAGCCACCATCAGCTGTGAGCGCGTCAGCAGCTTTAAGGCCCCGGAGGTCTGCCAGAATGAGGGTGTCATGAGCACGTCTGAAAGCCTCAGTGTCTGAAGCCACAGGCGGGCATCGCAGGTTCCCGTGGATTCCGGTGTGGGGTAGGTACTTTGTGCTTCCCTCTCGTCTTCTCCCCCTTCCCTCCCATCTCCCTTCTCCTCTGCCTGCCTCCCCCAACCTCTATGGCTGTCAGACACATACACACACACACACTCATTTATATTCAAAGCAAGGTTTAATTCATGCGCTCACTAAATACGTGTTGCATAATAAGTGCGTCAGGTTCCAGCCAAAGGACAGCATCACCTTATCAATGGGCTGCACAAGTGCCTGTTGACCTCAGACAGAGGGAGCAGTGAGTGACAGGGTTGGGGGGCAGGCAGTGTCCACTACCACCCCTCCTGGGGAGAGTGGAAATCTCTGACCTGTGAGGAGGAGGGCTGCGAGGATGAGGGCCTGGTTCCTCTAATGGGAACTTTGAGGGACACTTTGATGGGTTGAATTGTGTCTGCTCAGAATTCGTATGTTGAAGTCTTAAGTGCTAATAACCCGGAATGTGACCTTATTTGGAATAGGTCGTTGAAGATGTAATTAGTGAAGATGAGGTCACACCGGAGTCGGGTGGGCCCCCGATCCAGTATGACAGCTGTCCTTATGAAAGGAGGAGATTTGAACACAGACACACGCAGACAAAAGGGCGTGCGAGGATGGAGGCAGAGGCTGGGGCGCTGCGTCTACGAGCCCACGGTGGCGAAGGTCGCGGCAAACACCAGGGGCTCGGAGGGAGGCTGGAGCAGATCCTCCCTCATGGCCTCAGGAGGAACCAACCAGACTGAGGCCTTGATCCTGGACTCTGGACTCCAGAACTGTAGAGAGTCAGTTTCTGCTGTTGAAGCCGCCGATTTGTGGCTTTATTACAGCAGCCCCAGGCCACGGACGTAGAGACCATGGAAGGGAAACAGTCCCGAGGGGAGGACTCGAAAGTGGGGCGGAGTTCCTGGGGCTTGGACAGAGCGGGGAGGCTGCGTGTGCTGACTCTCTGGGGCACCGTGGCCACCTGCTTCTCCCAGCGCTGCCGGGAGTCTGACGCCTGGAGTCGTCCTTCCGAATCCCGGACTCCAGGGAGGCCCTGCCGTCGGAGGAAAGAGCAGCAACTTCGGTCTCTTCCTTTCCCAGACTTCCCAGGAGGCCCACTCAGGGACTCTGTCCTCTTCCCCAGGGCCACATTGCACAACGCGTGGGCACTGTCCACGTGGGGCCCCAGTGTGGACTCGCCAACTACCGCGCGCGCACAGAGCCCAAGGCAGAGCGAGCTGGCAGCCCGTCGGCAAACCACCATAGACACATGTGCTGGTCCGAACTGACACTCCTCCTCCGAGCTCTCCTTTCCCTCGAGAGTCTGTGAGAAACGTCCAGGATTCCACCACAGACAGGACACGTTAGCGAGTCTGATCCCTGCTAGACGGAGCGCCCAGAGCACCTGGGATTTAAGTGCAGTTGGCTTCTGCCTTGTGCGTGGCTGCAGCGGTTCCCTCCAGCTCTGTAGAAGGCACGGTCCTGTTCGTTCAGGTGACGAGGCCCTTAAGCACACGCTCCCCTTGCTTAGTTCTGTTTGTTGCAGTAACTACCCAAGTGAACTTTTCCAAAATGTGTGAACTAAAAAGCACTGGGCTGGGGGCCAGGTGTGGCTCCCCGAGTCTCGGCGGACGTCTGTCTTGAGCAGCCTCTCCCCAGCCTCCCCTTCCCCACCCCTCTGCACCCTCAGCTCCCACCAGAGGGTAACGGCTCCTTTCTCTCCTGCTTGGCATAGTGCCCGGCCTGCGGCAGACCGGCAGCATCAAGGGTCTGAGAACCCTTGCACGGGAACAGCCTTCACACACCCACCACCCGCTCAGTGGCCAAAGACTGAGACGTCATCCCCTGTTTGCCCTGACCTGAGCCTCTTCTATGAGCTACTTGAATCCAGGGAATTAATTTCCCCAGCATCTGGCTTAGTGCCTGGCATCTAATGTTCAATGAGCATTCAGTGATTTGAACCGACCTTGTGATGTGGGTCAAATCATTTTACATCCCTGGGCTTCCCTCCATTGCCTTCTCTGCCAAGGCTCTCTTTAAGGTGCCTTTCAGCTCTAAAGTTCCATTGTTAGACATCTCAATGTCACTTTTTAATAGCTTCTAATCACTCACTACTCTTTCCACCCACCAGCCCCCAACCCAAAGCATAGCCAAGGCTTTTGGGTACTCACCTAGCTATAAGAAACCAAAAGGATTTCTCCTATTTTTTTCACATCTGAGACCATAATCATGCTTCTTAGCACTGGATGATTGCTGATGTGCCCGAGGTCCCCAAGAGCACCTTCAGGTCCATTGATTTCCTAGACAGACTCACAGAATTCAGAACAGCTGTTATACTCATGATTGGGTAGAGATTACGATCAGCAGAGGTAATCGCGCAGGGGGCAGAGGCCAGGGGAGACCAGGCATGGAGCTTCCCGTTGTCCTCTCCCAGTGAAGCTGCGTGGACTGTGCTTAATTCTCTCAGCAAAGGCAATGCGGGGGGCGGGGGGCCTCGGTAGATATTTGATCTGACTTGAGGGGATAGAATCGACAAAACTTGGGGATTGATTTGATTATGGGGTTGGGAGACAGGAAAGTCAAGGATGACTCCCGTTTCCTGCTTATGAGAGGGGGACTTGTAGGGGCTCGGCCTAGAAGAAAGGATGATTGGATGCATGGAAAGAACGTGAGCAGGTAAATGAAAGATCAGGCGAAAACACCTGCCCGAAGCTGCGTGTTTGCTGAGTGCAGAGGTCAGCTGAAAGCAGCTGACCTGTATGGACGTTGATAAAGAAATTAGCAAACGGCCCTGACCCTTTGCACACGTCCTTGGAAATAAGTACAGGAGGAACTTAGCCGAGGAGGCTATTTTCTCCTTTACACTTTGGCCTCTCCTCTCCAAACACTACGTGTTTGGAGTAATTTTTCCTTCCTTCGCTACTGAGCTCAGGAGCAAAAAGCAGCCGCAACAGCCACCTTGAAAGAGGAGAGGGCCTGGGGACAGGAGTGGAGACGGTGAGTTCAGTTTTGAACCTATTAGTCTGAGGTGTCTGTGATACATCCATGTGGGTCTGAAGTTTAAACAGGAGGTTTGAGCTGGGAGTCATAAGTGTTCAAAGAGGCCAGGTGTGGTGGCTCACGCCTGTAATCCCAACACCATGGGAGGCCAGGAGTTTGAGACCAACCTGGGCAACATAGCAAGACCCTGTCTCTACAAAAAATTTTAAAAATTAGCTGGGCGTGGTGGCACATGCCAGTTGTCCCAGCTACTCAGGAGGCTGAGGCAGGAAGATCTCTTGGGCCCAGGAGTTTAAGGTTACAGTGAACGATGAGCAGGCCACTGCTCGCCAGCCTGCGCAACAGAGCGAGATCCCTCTGAAAAAGTGTTCAAAGAGTAACCTACGCCATGAGAGTGGATGAAATTGCCCAGGGTGGAATTTACAGTGCGAGGCATGTTCTTGAGGAAGTCCTCTGGCACTAAATCATCCCTGGAAGAGGGTAAACCGGCCAAGGAGGCTGGGGACAGCCAGCCCAGATACAGGAGAAGGAACAGGAGAAGAGTTTCAAGGAAGAGGGGATGGTTAGGTGTCTCGAATGTTGTTGAAAGAGCAAGTAAGATGAAGATTATACAATGTCTATCGGATTCAGCAAAATAACTGGTCTCTGGTGGCCCTGGAGAAAGCCGTTTTGGAGCAGGGAGGGTTGGGCAGAGCCCTTTGCCTGGGTCACGAGGACGGGTGTGCAGGGCATGTGTGGACGGCTTTGCAGAAGTCGGGCTGAGAACAGAGGTCGAGAGATGGGAAAAGCTGGAGGGACTGTGGGGGAGGGAGGCGGGAGAGTGTGAGTTGTGTTTGTTTTTTATGTGCGAGAGCCCTGAGCCCGTGAAAATGAAAGGGGAGAAATCTAAGGAGAGGCTGAAGATAAGAGAGGCACAGAAGTGCGGTTCTCCAGAAGGAGGGAGTGGCTGAAGCCAGGGCAGAGCAGGGCGTTGGCCCAGGGGAGCGGGAAGGTGCTCCTCGGTGAAGAGTAGCGTCGCTTTCCTCCATGCCACGGGCTGTTGCCGCTTTTCTGTTCGATTCATCTCGGCAGACACGTGCTGATTGCTCACTTGCGGCAGACGCTGCGCTGTAAGCGGGCGACACAGTGGGAATGAACCTAAAGCTCTTACAGAGTCAGAGAGAAACGGGGGAGGCAGACAGCCGTGGTCAGAGCTAACGGTTATGGGGCGCGGACTCCGGGCCGAGCGCCTAGTTCTGGCAAGAACCCCGGGAAGTGGGCAGCAGTGTGATTCTATCTTATCACAGATGAAGGGGAGGCACAGAGAAATGAAGTCGCCGTCCTAGGTGAGAAGAAACTGTGGGACTGGCATGAGCGCTCAGCGAAAGGGCTCTGGGGGTCGTGCTCTTCCTGGCGCCTCCCACTGGCGCTCCTGTTCCCAGGGCAACTCGTTGGCGTCCCTCTCCGCATCTCCGCAGCCGGCAGGCTCCCCTCGACCCCCTCTGCAGAGCCTGTGCTTTAATCCTTCTGGGTTTTAATTATGGTTGTTTTTCCACATCCCAAACTGGGGCACGGAGGATTTCTTTTAATTTAGGAATTGTGTGGGAAATCTTACAAAAGGCTCACAGAGAAGAAGGTATAAGCTTCTCATCTCCAGCCCGAGCCTCTCCCCTGGTCTCTGGATCCGTAAATCCTGTTGCGTCTGTATTGATGTCTAACAGATGTCTCAAACTCCAGTGAACCCCGACATCTGTCTTTGCCTCTGCGCCCCCTTGGCTGCTTTCCCTGCAGTCTCCCCCCATCTTGGTTAAGGTATCTCCATAATTCCAAGTGCTTGGAGACAAAACCTCTCCTCTCAGTTACCTACATGTAATCGGTCAATGTGCCCCATTGGCTCTCCCTCCAAGCTATGTATGTTCCTAAGCCAGCCACATCAAGGTTAATTTTTTTTTATTTTTTTGAGACAGGGCCTTGCTCTGCTGCCCAGGCTGGAGTGCTGTGGGGTAATCATAGCTCACTGCAGCCTCCACCTGCTGGGCTCAAGCGATCCTCCTGCCTCAGCCTCGGGAGCAGCTGGGACTATAGGAATGTACCACCACGCCCGGCTCTTGTCTAACCAGCTGTTTAACATATTCATAGAGCTTCCGAGAGCAAGTTTTATGCTTTTATTTCTAGAAGTTTTAATTCTTTTTCAAATCTGCCTGGTCTTTTTCTTTATAACATTTTTTGTTTTTTTACTCATGTTTTCAATTCTTTTTCATTTAAATATGTTAGATATACTTATGTTCTGTATCTGATAATTTTTAAAATCTGACGCCTTTGCTCATCTGCTGTATGTTGAATCCGCTCACTCACAGCCGTGGAGACATTTCTCCACGTGTAAGTGCTTTTGATGGAAAGCTCAAGCTCCTTGGAGCTTTCTCGGTGAGAATTCCTTGAGGACCTGCTTCAGGGTGAAGATTTTAGTCTTCTGTTGTCAGGCTCCTGGGGACACCACCAACCTGGAAATCCTTTGGATCAAATACTCAGTTTGAAGTTTCTCCAGCCACGCAGGTGGTGTTGATTGAAGCCACAAACGCTTTGGAGCAGTGGCTCGTGGGTAAGAGCTTTCCGGGGAGCCTTTCCCCCCACCCAGAGTCGAAGCTGAGACAGACTCTTTTCCTTACTCCTCTGCAGGTAGGACTTTTTTCTAGCCCACTGTTTCGAGGTTTCTGACAGCAATGCCAATCTTGTGTGCGTGCTGGCCGCGTATCCTAATGCTGAAGCTCGTTTCCCACAGTTGGCAGAGTGCGCGCAAGAGCCGCTGGCCGCGGGGCGTTCTTTCCTCCGGTCACTCCTGCTCGGGCTTTGTTTTTGGCGTCTTAGAATTCCCTTTTCTCTTTCACAAGGCTTGCCATGGATTTAAAAGGATGTTGTTATATTTAATCTAGAACTTTAGGTGTTTTCCGTGGGAGAGTGTCGGGACAACGCGACCACCAATTTGCAGGACCAGAAACCTTGCAAAGCTCCTTCGTTCTCTTTGCTGTCAGGAGGCGCACCTCTTCTCTCCCCTCAAAATCAAGTTTTCTTTTAGGATCATCCCCTCGCTCCAACAAACTACCTTCCTGTCCGTGCAATTTATACGTCAAGGAAATGAAAGAAAAAAAGGAACCAGTGTTTTCTCCTCCCCTTTGCTAGCTTGGAATATAAGCACTTCCGGGGTGGAAACTTTCATAGGAATGCTTACATAATAAGTTACTGCTCTTAACCACGGGCTCTCGTTGGTTTCCTTAGATCTGTACGATGAATTGGATGTTTACTACCCGATTGTGCTTCAGGTGGGTTGGGGAGCTGAACTGGCTATTTAAAGGCATTTTTTTCTGGAGACAGGACCTTGCTCTGTCACCCAGACCGGAGGCTGGAGTGCAGTGGTGGGACCATAGCTCAGTGTAGGCAAAACTTCAAACTCCTGGGCTCAAGCAATCCTCCTGCCTCAGCCTCCCGAGTCACTGGGATTACAGGTGTGAGCCACTGTGTCTGGCTAAAAGCATCTTTTATTGATTTGTTTTATATTAAAGGACATGCTTTGACTGAGTAAAAATGCTGTGGACTGAATGTGTGCACCCCAAATTCATATGCTGAAACCCTAATTCCCAGTGTGATGGTATTAGGAGATGGGGCATTTGGGAGGTAATTCTGCCATGAAGGTGGAACCATCAGGATGGGATTAGTGCCTTTATGACAAGAGATGGGAGGGAGTTTGCTCCTTCTCTGTCCCTGTGAGGACATGGCAAGAATGTACTGTCTACAAACCAGGAAACAGCCCTCACCAGATGCCACATCTGTTGGCATCTTGATCTTGGACTTCCCAGCCTCCAGAACCATGAGAATGTTGTTTAAGCCACTCAGTCTGTGGTGCTCTGTTATAGCAGCCCACATCGACTAAGACAACATGTTTCACAGCTCATAAGAAATTTGCTTCAAGTGGGATGCTCTTGGAATAGCCCAACTGCATACGGGTTTACCCAGTAGAAGATATTTTGGGGGAGCTTCTGTCATTATCTTATTGGTCAAAGCAACGGCTCTGTTGTAATTTGTATATGTAGTAGTAACCCAGCACCCGCTGTCCAAATGAGGGAGTTGATAAAACCATGTTTCATGATGTCGGAGAAGCTGCTCCTCGCCTGCTGCCTTTCAGCCTGAATGGGCTGCTGACCACGTCAGGCTTGCTGGCCAGCAGGAGGACACCTCTGCGGAGTCCAGTGTCGTAGGGGGATGAGGGGCAGTTGGCACGCTTTGTCGTGTTTAAGAGAACAGCGGCTCATCACTCCTGGTTGTCTCCAGGAATAGTTGCCCTCCCATTTCCGTAAGTAACTAAGGGAATGCTGTCAGCGTGGAAGGTGTCGGGCAGCTTTTGGCATCTCACTGCATCAGGCTTCCGGAAAGCACCACCGGCCTTCAGTTCATTCCTCCTACAGCAGGGATGCTCATTGGGAGAGAGCAAGGCAGCGCTTCCTTAAACACCCTCTTTGCACGTGCAGTGCATAGACCCCCCCAGAGATGATGCGGGAACCCCGGGGTCCCGTGAACGGCAGGCCACAGAATCACTTAGGGGATTAGGAGTTGGGATGCGGTCAGTGTTTCCAAGGCTTTGCAGATCATTCTCATGAACTTACAAAGAACAGTTGAAAAGGTTCAAAACAAGAAAGTATAAAATCGTAAAGAAAGCAGTCAGAGTGAATGGGAGCGATCGCAGCAGCCTTTTCGTTTTTGGAATCCTTTAAAGCCGCTCATTGCCCTTGTCGGAACCAAGGATTTTGAGAAAAAGGTGCCCGGGGCCACTTGTGCTGAGATGTCTAAAAAATGGTTCTTATGCTTCAAGTGTTTAACAAAAGGCTCAGCAGAGTTATGATTTTGTCCCATCTTTATGTTTTTTCTGAAAATCTAAGACTGTTTAGACCCCCTCGCGAGCATAGCAGTTTTTGCAGTAACGTCTTCCTCAGCGGAGCCAGGGGTGAGAACCGTGGCGAGGCTGTCACCTGCCACCAATCCACATGACGGGCTTCAATAGCGCTGCTGCTTGGCCGTGCGGCTCGCGCGCAGATCTCACTTCTTCTGCCCCTTGGAGCATCTGCATGTTAAAAGCACCCTGAAGCTGCCTTTTCAGTGCACAGCGGTTTCTGTCTTAATTAGTGTGCCCCGTGTCTGTCAGGAAGCACAGCGTCCCATGGCGTGTGGCAACACTGATATGGGGCACAGTCTAATTTCAGACAGTTTAATGTCAGGAAGGCAGAGGTCACCCGTTTTTGGACCTTAACTTTGAAGACCGGTCTTGTTGCTAGGCTTCCTAGCTTCTCCTCCTGCTCCCCACGGATTCTAATAGAAAACACCCCACAGCCGGAAGATATCTTGGCACATCGCAGCAGTCTTCTTGTACTTCCTTGGGCCATGGGAGAACGTGGATACTACAGGCTGTTTCCAAGGAAGCAGCTCTTTCTAGGTAGAGAAAACTATGAAAAGGAGGTGTCGTTTGAACCAGACCTTGAAATGGGAGTAAATGAGATTTGAAGAGGAATATTTTCAGGGGTTTCCGCCTCTGGCTATGACAAGTACCTTGTAACAGACGCACTTTCCTCCCGAGAGCAGCACAGAAGCGGGATAATACACCAAAGTCACTGCTGGAAGGCACTGGGACCAAGCAGGGCAGCCAGGATGTCGGCATCGCTCTTCCCATCAGGGCCGTTGCTGATCCGTGCGCGGAGCCCAGAGGCAGACAGAAGTGCTGCCCAGAGCTTTGGGCAGCCTCGCGGCGCTCGGGGCAGGCGGCGTTTACGCCCCCAAAGCAGTCAGGACACGATAAAAGGATTGTGATGAGAAGGTGTTTTAGGATTCCAGTTTCTCAATTAACAAAGACCAAGAAGTACAACTGTTCAGTAGCGTGAAATACCTGGTCAGCGGACCATGCTTCTCCCCTCTGGACGGGCAAAACACCCTTCAAGGGAGATCAAGTTTTAATCAGCAAGTTGCTCGATAAGCAGGGAATCAGATTGTGGGGCTAGAGTCACCGTCTGTAGTCCGACGCGGCCAGCTGGAATGAGGGCTGCCCCTGGGGGTCAAGGAGCAGGGTGTGCTCTTCCTGGGTGGCGCCCACACAGGCACCGTGGATGTGGCTCTGTTTCCCTCTTTTACGTGGATCACCATTCCTTTAGTTTGCACAGATTTCCTCAGATGGGGTAAGGAATGATGCATCGGGTGTCTGCTTACTAGCTGACACTTGCGTTCCAGTCCTGTGTCTCTAGGATGCAGGGCCGTGCTGGAGCTGGCCCACGCGGCTTGGGAGGACTGACTGTGTGCATCTCACCCCTGCTCTTCATTCGATCCAGTCGGTCGCTCGAACTGGCCACCGTGGGAGTATTTACACCATGGAAACTGGCAAACGCTACGAATCGGGACCTCTTCCTCAGAGAGCCCGTTGTTCAACATTTATCAGCACACCACCACCCCGACTTCTTGCATGTGGGGAGTGGGAGGGGAGATTCCAAACTCTTGTATCTCACATTTATAGAAATTCCCTGATTACTCCTGCAAATCTTTTAGTGTTATCATTGTCCAGTAATTCTAGAGTAAATCTTAGAAAGTGACTTAATTTCCCCTATGTCTAGGTTCCTTGGGGGAACATTTCACTTTTGCCCCCTGTACCAGCTAAAGGCCAGACTGTGAAAAGGCTTGAACAGCAGTCTCAGAAAAGTGACAAGAGAAGATGAGTTAGGAAGCCATTGTGCCATTTAGCCGACAGGTGACAGAGGCCTGAATATGGCTGTAATCAACGTCTGTGGCACACACTCCTCCGCCGCCGGGACTGCGCTTTCCTTCGAGAGCGGCATTCTGCTCCGCCACTCTCAGAAACGTTCCACAGAATACCTCAGCATCCGGGGATTCTCAGAAGGCCACTGTACGTCAATTCATGACTCATCTCGTTCCACGTCTGTCTTTCAACTAGTCACCCTTTTCGGGGCTCCTGAATCCCAGGAGACAGACATCTTCAGAAGCAGACCCCAGGTTTGTTGTGCAAAACTAAGTAGCATCAGCATCTGGAAGACTGGAAGTCTGTGGTCACAGAATGACAGCTGTTGCTGAGAGATGAATTTGTCGTACCTATTTATACACAGGCTTCTCCTGTGACTATTCTCATTAATATGCACTAAAGAGCTACTATGTATAACCTGGGATTTGGGGCTAAGTCCTATAATGACTGTGTCCTGAACAAGTAAGTTTTTTTGTTTTGTAGCCCAAAGTTCTACCAGAACTTGCAAATAGGATATTCCTCACGTGATTATCTTAGCAATCGCCAGTGTGTTGTGGTTTATCTTAAAAAAAACAAAATCTCCCTTTGGCGACAGTCTCTCCATGTTTCCGGTTAAATCATGAAGTTCAAACCCAAGAATGAAGTTTAATACTTACTCATTATACAGGAAGATTTTGTGGCAGGAAAGAGAGCTAAGAAAAGTGAGTGGACATCAGCACAGAAGAGCCTCATTCAATCATCTGGCGTGAGTTTGTAGCTTTGTGTATTCACAGTAACCCAGCAGTGATAAATTGGCATTCTTCGAGAAGACCAGACTGTGCGAAGAAATGGGTTTTTTGCGAAGGAGGGTGTGGTTAGATCTAACCATCCGCTTTGCCTTGCCACCTGAGTGGGAGAAGAAAACACATCACTGTGCTTACTTGGCCCCCCTAAAATTTGATTTTTAATTAAAAAATTTAAAATCAGTTTTATTGAGATATAATTCACACATCATAAAATTCACCAATTTAAATTGTACAATTCAATGCCTTTTGGTATAGTCACAGAGCTGTGTAACCATCCTCACACAATTTTATAACATTTCGGTCACCCCGAAAAGGAACCCTGCACCCATGAGCAGGAAGTCACTCCTCCTTCCTCCCCCAGCCCGGCGGTGACCGGTCTGCTCTCCGTCCCGGCAGGTTCCCCGATTCTGCACAATTCGTATAAACAGAATCACATAACGTGTGGCCTTCCGTGACAGGCTTCCCGCATTGGGCATCTTTCGGAGGTTCAGCCTCGTCGTAGCACGTGTCAGTGCTTCGTTCCTGTTCACGGCGGAATAATATTCCATCGGATAGACCACGTTTCGCTTACAGTTACCATCAGTTGATGGACATTGCGCTGTTCCCGCTTTTTGGCTATGATGAGTCACGCTGCTATGAGCGTTTGTGTAAAAGTGTTTGTGTGAACATGTGTTTTTAATTCTCCTGGCTATATATTTAGGAGTGGAGTCGCTGGGACATATGGTAACTCCACGTTTGACGTTGTGAGGGGCTGCCAAACGGTTTTCCGAAGCCGCTCCAAGGCTGAACCATCCCACGTTCCAAGCGCCCGCATAGAAGTGTTCCAGTTTCTCCACATCCTCGCTCGTTACTGTCCTTTCTTTCGGTCATAGCCGCACTGACGGATGTGAAGTGTTAGCTCACTGTGATTCTGGTTAGCATTTCCCTGATGACTAATGATGTTGGACAACTTTTCATGTGTTTCTTGGCCATTTGTATATCTTCTTTGGATAAATATTTATTCAAATTCTGTGCTCATTTAAAAACTTGGGCTGTCTTTCTTGTTGGGTTGTAAAAGTTCTTTATGTATCCTGGATACCAGTCCCTTAACCGATACATGATTAGCAAATCTTTTCTCCCATTCTGTGGATTTCATTTTCACTTTTTCATGGTTTCCTCTGAAACACAAAAGTAGTTCAAAATTTTGTTGAAGTCCAATTTATCTATTTTTCCTTTTGTTGTTTGTGTTTTTGGTGTCATATCTAAGATGTCATTGTCTAATTCATGGTTACAAAGATTTATACCTATGTATTCTTATGAAGGTTTTATAGTTTTAGCTATTATTTTGGACCTTTAATCAATTTTTTCTATATTTTCTTCTTTTTAACAATTGTGATAAAAGACACATAATATAAAATTTACTACCTTAATCATTCTTAAACTTATAGTTCAGTGGCATTAAGTACATTCGCATTATTGTGCAATAACCAACACCATCAATTCACAGAACTCTTCTCATTTTGCAAAACCGAAACTCTGTATCTGTTAGACAATAACTTCTGCCTCCACCCTGCCCCTGGAGATCACCCTTCTACTTTCTGTCTCTGTGAATTTCAGTACTCTAGGTACTTATAAGTGGAGTCATAGAATATTTGTCTTTTTGTGACTGGCTTATTTAAGTTAGCATGATGTCCTCCAGGTTCACCTATGTTGTAGCATGTGTCAGAATTTCCTCCCTTTTTAAGGCTGGATAATATTCCCTTGTATGTATAGACCACATTGTGTCGATTTATCCATCCATTTCAGACACCTGATTTGCTTCCATCTTTCGGCTATTGTGAATAAGCTGTTATGAACACGGGTGTACAAATATCTGTTCAAGACTCTGCTTTCAGTTCTTTTGCGTATATGCCCAGAAGTGGAATTGCGGGATCATATGGTAGTTCTATGTTTAATTTTTTGAGGAGCTGCCATACTGTTTCCCATAGCCACTACACCATTTTACACTCCCACCAACACCGTACAAGGGTTCCAGTTTCTCTACCTTCTTTTTTTTTTTTTTTTTTTTTGAGACAGAATCTCACTGTTGCCTGGGCTAGAGTTCCATGGCATCATCCTAGCTCACAGCAACCTGAAACTCCTAGGCTCAAGCAATCCTCCTGCCTCAGCCTCCCGAGTAGCTGGGACTACAGGCATGTGCCACCATGCCCGGCTAACTTTTTCTATATATTTTTAGTTGTCCAGCTAATTTCTATCTATTTTTGGTAGAGACAGGATCTCACTCTTGCTCAGGCTGGTTTCGAATTCCCGAGCTCAAACAATCTGCCTGCCTTGGCCTCCCAGAGTGCTAGGATTACAGACCTGAGCCACCGTGCCCGGCCTAGTTTCTCTACCTTCTTGCCAACACTTGCTATTTTTGTTTTTTTGATAGTAGCCATCCTAATGGGTGTGAGGTGGTGTCTCATTGCAGTTATGATTTGAATTTCCCTAATGAGCATTTTTCATGTAATTATTGGCCATCTGTGTATCTTCTTCGGAGAAATGTCAATTCCATTGAAATTGAAATATCTATTTTGCCCATTTTTAAAAATTGGGGTTTTTTGGGTTATTATTGAATTGTAGGAGTTCTTTATATACTGTGGATATTAACCCCTTATCAGATATATGATTTGCAGACATTTCTTCTGTGTGGCAGTTGCCTTCTCACTCTGTGGATTATGTCCTTTCATGCACAGTTTTTAATTTTAATGTAGTAAAGTTTATCTAATTTTTATTTATTGCTTTTGCTTTCGGTGTCATATCCAAGAAATCGTTGCCAAATCCAATGTCATGAAGTTGTTCTCCTATGTTTTCACCTAAGAATTTTGTAGTTTTAGGTCTTAAATCCATTTTGAATTACTTTTTGTTTATGGTGTAAGGTAGGGCTTTGATCCATTGTGAGTTAATTTTTGCATATGGTGTAAGGGAGTAGTTCAATTTCATTCTTTTGTGCGTGGATATCTAGTTGTCCCAGCACAAATTGTTGAAAAGACTATTTTTCCCCCATTGAATGGTCTTGGCACACTTGTCAAAATTGACTATGAATGTGAATTTCTGGACCCTCGACTGAGTTCCGTTGATGTTTATGTCTATTGTTATGAGTCAGTATCATACTGTCTGGATTACTGTAGCTTTGTAGCACATTTTGGAATCAGAAAATGTGTGTCTTCCAAGTTTGTTCTTCTTTTTCAAGATGGTTTTGGCTATTCTAGGTCCCTTGCATTTCCATATGAATTGTAGGATCTGCTTGTCAATTTCTGCAAAAAAGCAGCCGGAATTTTCATAGGGATTGCATTGAATGTATAGATGAATTTGGGGAGTATTGCTGTTCTAACAATATCAAGTTTTCCAATCCATGAACATGGGTTTCTTTCAATTTATTGAGGTCTTCTTTAATTTTTTCCAACAATGTTTTATAGTTTTCAGTGTACAAGTCTTACACTTCTCTCGTTAAATGAATTTCTAAGTATTTTATTTTTATTGACGCTATCGTAAATGGACTTTTCTTTGTTTCATTTTCAGAATTATCATTGCTAATATATATAGATATAATCAATTTTTGATACTGATCTTGTATCCTGTAACTTTGCTGAACTTTTGTTTATTTAGTTCTAATAGTTTTTGTGAATTTCTTAGGATTTTCTATATACAAAGTCATGGCATCTATGATTAGAAATAGTCAATAAACACAATGTATCCAAATGACACTTTAAAATGAACACAATGTATTTACACGAACGAACACCATGACTCCGGGATCCTAAGTGGACACTTAACCTGGTTCCAGAGGATGCTCTAGTTTCTGCACTTTCCTGGCAGGAAGTCTGAGAGTGAGGGAGCCAAAATAATGTCTTTATAGTCCAGTTACTTTCACACTTTCTCTGTGCTTCCAAGAAATTTTCTGAACTTCTCAAGCCCCTCTTCTTCCCTGTCGTTGGCGGCGTTTAGGAGCTGACTTCGTTCCTCCCGTTCCCTGTGCTGGGCGTGAGGAGGGCTGGCCTGGTCTTTGATGCATGTGTCTGTCCTTCCTCCTTTCCACCCACGAGCCCTCCCTTCCGCAGACAGAGGCTGGCACCAAGTCTTGCCCACAGTAAGTGCTCAGTGCGTGTCTGATGGACGAATGAATGAGCACGTCCTCCCACTAGGACGTTGCCTGGCGACAGAGAACCACGTACGCCCAGCCAGGCTTGTTCCCTCGGCCAAACGAGGATCGCTCAGGAATTCTCCACTGAGCTTTTATTGTACCGGAAAGGGCTAGAGCCAGGAGGCGAAGCCTTTACTTCCAGGAGAGCCCAAATGAGACTAGTAAAGTTGTACAGACACTTGAGAGAAAACGTTTAATTTGGACAAGAAAGGTGCAGCTCCCATTTTCATCCCACCCTCACTCCGTTGCTGTGGGTTCCAGACCTCAGTGACCCTGAGGTCATCTCGGAGGTCTCCCCTCCCTGCCCCCATCTCTGTCCACTGGTAGTTTTGGGTCCCATACGCTCGGCTCTGAAGGACCTGGAGCACATGATACGCGGGCTCCCACTTGATGAGTGTATTTTCTGCAGGAAGGTAATAAAGTAGTAACAGTTTCTTTAGGCAACTTTATTTAAAATAGGACTCAAATCTGGAGTCGGGGGAATGACTGCATTCTCCACCCTCGAGTTTCTGTCCTCCTGGGAATATTTCACAAATGACGGAAGTTAAGCAGTGGTGTGCGTTTAACAGTGGTAGGCGGCAGCGACCCAGGCTGCGCCCTGCACAGGACGTGGTGAACTTGTGAACGACAGGTGCTAGAATTCAGTGAGTGGGGAAGCGACTCTGGGCTGAGCTGGTCTGGGAAGGCCTCACCCAGAAGAGGATGGTCTGTGCTGCCCAGTTGGCAGCGTGCGGAGTGGGTCTTGCTGGCCCAGTGGCAGCCAGGCCCCCGTGAATGCAGACAGCAGGGGGCCACCCTGAAGCCCGGCAGCCAGACTGGCACGGCCATGGTGGGAATCAATGCATGGAATGACTTAAATTACACTTTCCATCCCCCAAACCAACTTCTTTCTATTTCTTATTACTTGATGAATCTATGTACTAATTAATAGCTGTGACTTCATTCTCAGAAGCTTAACCTGCTGCTGAAAATTATGACAGGGCTGAAAGTGAACAATTGCCAAGATACACTAATTACGTCTCCAGGGAAGTGCCGGGATACTTAGACTATCTCTTCTCCATCATCACCTTCCCCTAGTGAGTAGGTTTGCTCGAATCACGTTTGAAGAAAGTAAGCTACATTGTAATTTTAGTGCCTTGGGGTTTGTAGGTGTCGGAGCTGACGGAGGATTGGATCTTGTTAGCAGAGTGTGGTGGTCTTTGAAATGAGGTGGGCCAAGGCCTGACTTGTTTTCTGTCTCATACGTCAGGAAGGGAGACGCCGTCTGACGCCGGAATGGCGGTGGGATTGGTAGGCACATTCCAAGCCCTGACACGAGCCATTGGCTCTTCCAGCTCAACAGGAGGAGGGGGAGGTGGTGGGAGCAGCCCACGTGCCAACAGGAACCTGGAGGGCACCGTCCTTGGTGCGTGGCCCGCCAGCCTCCGTCCAGGACCTCGCTGCATCGGTCTCGCCAGACTTCACACCGTACCCGTGGCCACACTTTAGCATTCTGAGGTCATACTTCAGGATTAAAACCCTTGGGTGGAACATAAGTGGATCCAACTTCTCAAATTTTTATTTGGCTTTGCTGTAAAGAGAATTAACCTGAGTTCGTTGGCGTGTGTGGCCGGCACTGCTGGCACCCTGCCCCTGCCCTCAGCCTTCGTTTGGACACACGCAGAGCTACTTAGTGCAAGCACCTGCGGCTCCCGAGCTGCGGCCTTTCTCGTGGCTCTGAGCCACGAGCCTGTGCCGGGCTGGGCGTCGGGCAAGCCGAGTCGGAAGTGCGGGAGGGTGACGGGTGTGCAGGACGGGGGAGCCTGGCTTCCCTGCCGCGCTGGCTGCAGTGACTGAGACGTGTCCTGTGCCATCTCCACGGCTCTCCAGCGGGACTGGGGAGCTCCCCGGGGGTGACTTGCTCCAGAACACTCCGCATCGGTCCCTCCTTTCCCTGCCTCTCGTCCCCCACACTCCCCAGTGGGGTCCCTCTTATCAGGGGCCGAACTGTGTCCCATGAAGTCTTGACTCCTGGTTCCTGTGAGTGTGACCTTACTTGGAAATAGTCTTCCCAAATGCAACCAAGTTAAGACGAGGTCACCCTGGGGAGGGTGGGCCCTAATCCAATACGACTGGTGTCCTCAGGAGAAGAGGACAGACACAGAGGGGAGTCTCTGTGAAGATGGAGGCTGAGGTCACGGCAATGATCACCCAGGACAGCTGCAGCCACCAGAAGCCGGGAGAAAGGCATGGAACGGACCCGCCCCAGAGCCTGCAGGGAGAGCGCAGCGCCTCTGACAACTTGATCTCAGACGTCTGGTTCTCGCCAGGGCCCTGAGAGAGCAAATGTCTGTTGTGAGCCTCCGAGTCTGCGGCGGTTTGTTCCGGCAGCCCGAGGAAACCGGTACACTCCCAGATAAACTGCTCGCAGTAAACCCCCGATTGAGAATCTGCTTCTCAGAGGTGCCAGCCAAGACAGGGTGCACCAAGAAGAATGTGACGACTGAGTGTCAACTGTTGAGTGTCTCCGCGACCCTGTCGTGCCCTTGAATAGTGAGAGGCACTTTCCATTAACAGGCTAAAGTAAACAGAATTCCACTCCACAGGGGAACAAATGTCAGAAAAAGCACATACAATGTTTGTGGGAGAATGCGTATGGCATAAATAAGAGAAAGCCATGGAATCATCCGGTTAAATGGTTTCCTTTCGTCCAGAGTGGCCAGAAACACACCGCTGCGATTCTCTGCATTTGAATTCTTTGCAGCTGGTCGGCCGGGCAGTCAGTGCCGCTGTTTCCTCTGGAGATGTAAGATTGGAGGACACGGGGTCCGGACCCAGGTTTTTCTCTCTCACAGTTGCACAATAGCACAGGGTGGCAGAGCAGTTAGTTTAGACACAATATCTTGTTAAAACAGAAATTTCAAGGGTGATGCCAACGTAAAATAGATGTGAAAGTCCAAAACCAGATTTCTCTCTTAAGAATTCATAAGGATAGTGTCAAGGACTATTTCCATGGCTCTTGGACCCTCAACCCAAGGCATTGAGAATGGGATCCAAGAAAGAAGAGGGGGGATTTGCTGGAATTTTCTTTGGAGAGAGCTGCTGTGATCCTACGACCCCATGCAGAAAGCTGAGGTGTGGCCCTGCAGTGAGAAAGCCCCGTCCTGGGGCTGCTTTGGGTCCTCCCAAGAGGCTGAGGTGCCCTGAGCAGAGAGTCGGGGCGTGGACCGTCGGAGAAACAAGAGCCTTGGTTCCGGCCCTGGTCATTTCTTGCCTGGGTTACTGCAGTGGTCCTGCCCCGGCCCCCCAACCCCGTGGCTTCGTCACCCTCTAAGTATCTCCAAAGTAAAATGTGAACAACACACACCTGACCACGTCGTTCCCTCAGGACAAATACTTAGCAGAGTAGGATAATAGTTTTGTTTCTGCTCCTCCTAGTACTTTATTGGTTCAACCTTTTAATCTACCTGCAATTTATTTTATTATTTTAAATAACAATTTATTGACATAATTCACACACCATAACGTTCACCATCATTCTTGGAGCACTGCCTTGTCCTCTGACCCTTCTCTCCCCGCGGACCAAGTGCCCTCGAGCCCGTGTTCCTTATGTGCTGCTGCCCTTTTGGCCAAGGCACGTCACGTGGCTCCGTGTCTTTGCTCTGTTTGCTCATTTGCTGGCTTAATTCTCAGACCGACTCTCTAAACCGCCACAACAATGGCGGTGCCGGGATTCCATGACCCTCAGTGCTCGAGTGCCCCAAATAGAGAAATTCTCTTTGTCCAAGTGTCCAGCTTTGCCGCTGACATGCCCCTCCCTGACCCCATCAGGCGCAACACCTGTGCCTGGGCCAGGTTGCTCGTGACCTGGAAGAAGTTGGAACATCCACGTTACCAAAGTGAAAGGGAAGGAGTCTGGGCAGGAAGAAACAATACGTGTCAGCTGTGGGAGGGGAGGCCCACTCCTGCCTGCAGCTAAGGCTGAGAGTCTAGGTCAGCAGGTGA